>NC_081557.1:150037892-150148450 GCF_022355385.1 Mustela nigripes | reverse complement strand
ACAGAGAGAGAGGAGGAAGCAGGCTCCCTGCTGAGCAGAGAGCCTGATGCGATGCCGGGCTGATCCCAGGACCCTGGGATCATGACCTGAGCCGAAGGCAGAGGCTTTAACCCACTGAGCCACCCAGGCGCCCCAAAGAATGGTATTCTTTGGTTAAACCTGATTAAGTTATTTATTAGCTAAGGAAAATGAACATTATTTAGAGCACAATTAAAAACCACTATCTGTCTTCTGTTCTACAATGGATGAGTCAAAAGATTTAAAGTTCAAAATTATGAAACTGTTACTAAATTTTTTAATCATGAGTTCTTTTTGCTTTTCCTGTTATTTGCATTTGAATTTGGATATTAACTCTGTCACTTATTGGCTGTTTAATCTCTTTACCTATAAATCATGGATAATGACAGGACATAGAAGTAGAACGTAGGTTTCCTGACAAATGGCCAAATGTATTAATTCTTTTTATCTATTTTTACAGTATTAGACATATAGAGAAAATAAAAGAACTTTCTGACTAATCTAGCATTTTAGTGGCATATCAACCTAAAGAGAAAATCTTACTTTATCACCAATCTAATCTTGTAAAAACTTATAGGCAGTCATAAAAATTCTAAGAGCACCTTGTATATTTGATTCAATAATGACAAATTTCTCACTTTCCAGGAGTTCATTTCCTATAACTACTTAGAGGAAGAAAGTCTAGTATACTTCTAACCTTGCACATTTTAAATTTTTTTCATACACAAAGTTTCTTACTCAGGTATATAATATTCATCAGGTATATATAATTCATCATTATATACTTGAATTTCTTACTCAGGTATATAATATTCAATCAACATATATATATATACATATATATATGTTATATATAAACATTCTGTAGTTTTGGAATAAAGAAAAAATATGAAGAGTTATAAAGGGAGAAAACAAATGGAAATGAAAGACACAATTTTGGGTAAATTACTAATGCGAAAAAACTAGAGGCCATTTATTAATAACTATTTGTAGATCATACAATTTTCAAATACCTTAATGTAACCTGTGATGTTTCTTAATAAGAAATTTCTGATTGCTAGTGCTTACTCCACCTGGTTAATGGTGAGTATATCTAGCACTATCAAGAGCCGTCAATAGTGTGGTCTGACTGAACTTGGAATCAGAAACGGTTTACTACCTGTGGGTTCTCATTTAGGCTCTTTGCCCTTCCTAAGTCTCTGTCTCCCATGTGTACACCAGGGTAGAGATACCATCTGACTATTAAGTTGGGAGGGCCAAATGAGACGAGTTACACAATGCACTTGGCACAGAGAGACGTTCCAGCAACATGCGCTCCCATACTCTTCCCCTAATGCCAGCTGGGGCAGATCCCATTAAACAAAAAAAGGAAGCTATGTTCTCCCTTTTCCAGACAGCTGGTAATCCAGACATCAGAGGCCTTCTACAAACAATGTGGACTTATTTTTGCCACAGCTGATGTGTATATAATGCTCCTTGCCAGTTCTCCTCATGGGTTGAATTCATGACTTGTTTTTCTTTATTGCTCCTCATTTTGTGAGACTAGATCGAGGTAATGTAGCAGTTTTGTAAGATTTTATACATTTCATGGCCTAGAGGACTTCATTTATTGTGTTGTAATAACAACAATGAAAATGTTTTGCATCGTTTAGCCCTCCAGACAACCAGATGATGTATAAAATAGGACTCCGTCCGATCTGTGGGTGGGGCCACTAAGAGACTAAGGTCAACTCCTTGCCCAGCCTTACCTGGGTAGCAGACACAGAGCCAGGATTTGAATCCTCACATCCTGACTCCAGAGCCAGTGCTCTAACCTCACCAACATGAAAGAGAGAGCTGGATTTGCACATAGAGTAAACATGGGCCTTAAATTTTCATCTACTGCCTACTACACTCAACAGAGTGGTCAGGGTCAGGGGCAAGCAATCACCAAACACCTGAATGATATTAATCATGCATTTATTTCAACAGAGAAACCCTGAAATTTCCTCTTGAGGGGTATACATGCATCTCCTTTTATATCACTCAAGTAGTACATACAGGATATATGTTCAACAAGCAACACATTTTTAAATTATGTCTAAAATATTCTACAGTTTCAGAGGTATATTCTTGCTCTTTTTTCCTCTCTTTTACATATGAGGAAAGGGACACATAAGCAGGCTTATATGTAAATGCTTAAAACAGTGCCTGGTAGTGCCTGGTACATAGTGAGAAATGTATTATTTATTCTTTTTAAAATAATAATAATAATATTTTATTATTTTAATATTATTATTATTATTATTCAAGTTCAGAGGATGCATTAGTATACATTTAAAAGCCCAGATTCAGAAGCCAGACTGCCTGGATTCCAGTTCTATCTGCACTTCCTAAAAGCTGAGACCTTGAGTTAGTCATTTAACCTCTTCCCATTACCTCATCTATGAAATGAAAATAGTAGATTATCTCACTGGATAGCAGTAAGAATTACTGGAATAGTTCCTGGCTTATATAAGCTCTACTTATGTGTTAGATAATATTAGTATTATAATTTTCTTTCAGTAGTTTTGTCTGTTCTTTTACTTTTGTTTGTTTTTAGTAGAAATTTTTCTTCAGATGAAAGTGAACACAGAAGTCTAATATATACAGTTGGTAGATTTTTATGTTACATGGAAATATATGTAAAGCGAAATTTGTCTGAAATGCAGGTGGGAATGTCTTCCTTTTGCCAAGCCCTCCTCCGCCCCCCAGCCCCATGCATACCCATATGTGGAACACATTCAGGGAACACATTTCATTCAGCGATGTTACACAGGTGGAGGCATCAGTAGGAAGTTCCTTGGAAGACTATAAAATGGAACTGAGGAGGGTTGATTTAAGAGCCCCTGGCCTCTTGGGTCTCAAGGCCAATTGAGTTTGGACCCAGACTCTGCTATTTGATAGTTGGAGAAGTAATTCCATCCCTCCAAAACTCAGCTGTTTCCTTTGCTGTAAAGTGGAAAGGATACTGTGACCACTTCATAGAGTTGTAGTTGAATAAACAAATGTCTAGTATAATTATTTTTATCATCTCTATCACATGCAAGCTCCAAATTATTGGTGTCCAAAGAATCCAAAAAGAGAATTTTTCCATCACTACTTCCTCCTTGAAGAACTTAACTTGAAAACTGTGGAATTATGTGAAGTTATTGTTACAGATGAAAAGAATAACCTCTATTTTAGTCCTTCCAGTAGAAATAGGAAATTTTGTAATGCACTATATTTGCTTAAAATAGGAGGCATCACTAGTTGATTTAAGAGTTTAAAAATCAACCCAGGCTTCCCATTTTAAGTAAATAACATCATTTAGACATGTCAGAACTCGTACTAAAAGACACAGAGGTATGCATCTTAAAAACCATGTATTTTAACCAACTTTATATCAACATTGAACAATTTATATTTATCTCAATAGAGTTTAAAACAAGAGTTTTTGAATATTTGTTTCTCCTTCATATTAACCAAATACCACTTGTCTTAAAACCCCCATGAAATCAATTACAACAGCAAGTTCTGCAACACATTCTACCTTAGGAACACGAAGCACTATGAAATAAAGAATCGTATGCTAGAGTGAATGGAATCACTGGGAAAAGGATGAGAACTGCAATATCCCTAATCCCTCTCACATTTGAAACTCATTTTAGTAATGTTTTATAGGTCAAAAAGAAAGTTCCTCTTCACACATTTCATATAATTTTTAATCACTAGCTCTGAGATATAAACTGGAATTGGAATAATGAGGTTAAGCTTTCTTGCCTATTAATATGACCTGAAAGTGTGCTCAATAAGTAAACAACAGGTAAGTATAAAAAGACACTCAGAAACAGTGCAAGTGAGGCTGATGCAAACAAAAAAATGGAATCTTATTCAGTTCAGTGAATCCTTCCATGCTGCTAAAAATTAAAAAAAAAAAAAATTTTTAAAAAAAAGAAGAAAGAAAGAAAAAATCAACAAAGGATCTACCTTCTTTCCTAGAAACTGCACTAATAGGAAACAACCCACCCATTTCAAGAGCAAGGATTTAGGGGCGCCTGGGTGGCTCAGTGGATTAAGCCGCTGCCTTCGGCTCAGGTCATGATCTCAGTGTCCTGGGATCGAGCCCCGCATCGGGCTCTTTGCTCAGCGGGAGCCTGCTTCTCTCTCTCTCTCCGCCTACTTGTGATTTCTCTCTCTGTCAAATAAATAATAAATAAAATCTTTAAAAAAAAAAAAAAAAAAAAAAGAGCAAGGATTTATGAGTTTCAGGAGGCTACAGTGTACTGTCTCTCTTTGGCAAATTACCAGGAACATCAAATGTAGAAGGTTCTCTGCTCAGCAGGGAGCCTGCTTCCCTCCCTTTCTCTGCCTGCCTCTCTGCCTACTTGTGATCTCTCTCTCTCTGTCAAATAAATAAATAAAATTTAAAAAATAGAAAAAAATTAAAATTAATACGAGGTAGGCCTAAAATGGAACTGAAGGAAATCAAACAAAACAACATCTTCTATGGTTTCTTGATGAGATAAAAGGGAGCTACTTTAACGTCACCATTTATGTGGTCTTTGTAACAGTTTTTATTTTTTAAGATTTTATTTATTTGAGAGAGGGTACAAGGGGAGCAGCAGGCAGAGGGAGAGAGAGAAGCAGATTCCCTGATGAGCAGAGAGCCCAACATGGGCCTCAATCCCAGGACTCTGGGGTCATGACCTGAGTTGAAGGCAGGTGCTTAACCAACAGAGCCACCCAAGCATCCTGCTCTTTGAAACACTTAAAGTGACCAAATCCTAGATGCTAATAATCAAATAGAACACCTAAAGCAGTTCCATGTTGATAAACTGATAAGTAATGTCTAAGTGCATAATTTGAGTAGATCTCCATCTCCTTCTACCCTTCCTCTATGGGACTTTCTAACATGGATAGTCTCCTTTTAGTCAAGGGACATGATGACTTTAAGAACAACTTAAGGGCCATTACCGACAAGATGTGTTGCAGCATGAAATAAAATTAACATTTGAATTTTTATTTATAAAAGCTATATTTCAATAATATTGGCCCATCACAGGTAGAGTTTCTTAATTTCTTATTTCTTTATTTCTTAAAGATTTCACATTCTGTGGGCTTCCTTTCATTTACAAAACCAAAGCTATAACCATCAGAAGACAATCCTGATAAATATTCAAAGCCTTGTGTCAACAACATTTCTAAGTGAGAACATATCATATGAAACAGATAATATGGGATGAGACATGGCCCCATTGCACTAGGACAGGCCATCTGCAGTGTTCCATGCACAGGGCTACTGTTGGGTCACTCAGGTCATCACACCTTGCTTGGCTGTTGGGCTCAGCATCCACTCTGAAGTGTCTCTCTTCTTCATGGCTTTTAATTACACAAGTTCACTGCCTAAAGGTAAGATTTAAAATGCAATTCAGGAAAAATGATTCCTCATGTCTTCTGAACAATTGTGCAATTAGCACGTTTTCTTTTTCCTTTTTTTTTTTTTTTTAAGATTTTATTTATTTATTTTAGAGAGAGAGAAAGGGAATGAACAGAGGGCAAGGGCAAAGGGAGAGAAGAGAGAATCTCAAGCAGACTCTGAGCTACACAGGGAGCCCTACACAGGGCTCGATCTCATGACTCCGAGATCATAACCTGAGCGGAAGCTAAGAGTCAGATGCTTACCTGTCTGAACCACCCAGATGCTCCTGGCACTAGTTTTCTTTGGTATTGTTTTCAAAATTCACTTAAGTTTATTTGGTCACGTGTTTTTTATTTTTGTTTTGTTCTGTTTTCTCCAACCTAATATAGGTCACTGAATGCTTAACAGAGGTACTTTATAGCTTCTACATTAACTCCAGTTAAAAACATTTATTTTGCACCTTCTTGGTCAACACAGTGAAATTACTGTATTCTCAAAATTATTTATTCTTAAGAATGTTGGAATTAGGGGTGCCTGGGTGGCTCAGTGGGTTAAAGCCTCTGCCTTCAGCTCAGGTTGTGATCCCAGGGTCCTGGGATCGAGCCCCACATTGGGCTCTCTGCTCTGCAGGGAGCCTGCTTCCTCCTCTCTCTCTCTCTCTGCCTGCCTCTCTGCCTACTTGTGGTCTCCTTCTGTCAAATAAATAAATAAAATCTTAAAAAAAAAAAAAAGAATGTTGGAATTAGGGGTGCCTGGGTGGCTCAGTGGGTTAAAATTTCTGCTTTTGGCTCGGGTCATGATCTCAGGGACCTGGGATCGAGCCCCACATTGGGCTCTCTGCTCCGCAGGGAGTCTGCTTCCCCCTCTCTCTCTGCCTGCTTCTCTGCCTACTTGTGATCTCTGTCTGTCAAATAAATAAATAAAATCTTAAAAACAAATGTTGGAATTATAATCTGACAAATGCAGGCTTAAAGTTTCATCTGCAGGGATAAAGAGGTTTTATGTGAATATAAATTCTGTTACCAGAGACTCAAGTTTGGGTAAATAGTATCAATAAAAAGGTATGGACAACTAGAAAGTTTCTACCTTCTGATATCCAAATTTTAATCAATAATACACTTTCCTCTTTGGGAAAGGTACTTGGAGGTAAGAACTATGCTAAGCAATACATACTTACAAATTGCTATTCTTCATGTTTAAGATAATCTCTGCAATTATTTCGATTGAGTCTATCTTGTTTTATTATGATTTCACAAAACAATAGGAGTAGTTATATGTTTAGTTCATTGTCACTGTTGTGTTTCCCCCTCCTTTTGGAATTAAGCAGGCATCACATTTATTACATGCCATCTAAGTTAAATAGTTGTTTATAGGAATGTGATGGACAATGTTCAGGTTGTAGAAACAAGCCTATGCTTTTATTAGAACCGCATATAGACCAGAACAGAAACAACAAATAAAAGTGAGGAGTTCAAGGGCGCCTGGGTGGCTCAGTGGGTTAAGCCTCTGCCTTCGGCTCAGGTCATGATCTCAGGGTCCTGGGATCGAGCCCCACATCTGGCTCTCTGCTCAGCAGTGAGCCTGCTTCCCCCTCTCTCTGCCTGCCTCTCTGCCTACTTGTGATCTCTCTCTCTCTGTGTCAAATAAATAAATAAAATATTTAAAAAAAATGAGGAGTTCAGTTCAGCTGGAGGCAGAAACAAAGGGAGGAAGAGTAGAAAAATCCAAGGTGCACTCTCATGTGAATAAAAGAGGCAGCAGGTGCATGGCGAAGCCAAATGGAGAAGGTATGGAATCCAGGAGGGAGGGGGTCAGGAAAACATTTATTTGGTTTATAACTGAAAGGAAATGTGCCTAAAATATCTATCACTTGAGGAAGTTCACAGTTCCAAAAGAAGGGGGGGACACATCTGTAGTAGTAATTCTCTGTTGCAATAAAAGAGATGAAAAAAAAAAAAACACATTTTAAAGTAGTTCCTTTGACCTTCTAATGAGATATTCAGAATGACTCCATGTCTCTGTTGAGAGGCAGTATCCACAGCGGTTAGGAGAGCACAGGCTTCTCAAGTTGGAACTAGAATTCTGGCTCTGACAACAAGGACACGGCAACTTACGTAACCTCTGTCTGCCTCAATTCCCTCGTCTGCATAATTTCCTCATCTGCAATTTATAACATTGTTGAGAATCAAGTATACTTAAGTGCACAAAACACTCAGGAAAGTGACTGGCACATAGCAAGAGTACATGTTCACTACTCTGTCTTGGCTTTTTTCCAAATTCAATAAAGCATGTTAGTGGAAAGGATAATCAAGATAATTAGGTCAGGGCGCTAGTAAAATTTCAAAGTTTGGTTTACTACTTAGTATGTAGACCAAGCTAACAGATCAGAAATGCCAGTGCTTATCTAGGAATCTAAACAAGTATAGGTCAAGAGAAGAGGGTACAAACATTGTCAAGAGTTCTCTAATTTTCAGTTACAAAGGTTCATTCCCATATAAGGAAATTTATCTACAATATTATCCACAGCATGGCAGCTTTAATGTAACCAGAATATGGTTCATGGTGTATACTTGCTGATGTCCTGGATTTTAGAGCTACAGATTCCTCCTGAGTATATTCTCAGGACAATCCTGTAGACAATCATGTCACGTCAGAGTCCCCATTCCCATGAGAACCGTGCCCTCAGACTCCACCTCAGGAAGCCATATTTGTTCCCCTGCTATAATACTCATTTGCCCAAGCTGACTCTAGGACAGTTAACTCTGCCTCTTTCATTTTAAAGTTTTATCTTTCCATATGTCTTCATAGAACATAGACTCTACAACTACAACTCCTGGCTGGATTACACTTTGAGGGCTGCCAAAGACTACAGGACCGAAAGACAGAAGTAAGTTAGGCAAGACTTTACATGTTTTTGATCACTTAGAATATGATGCTATAAACTCTAATGTCTTTTCCCTGGCCCTGCGGGAAATTTTTTTTGTTTTTTTCCTCAAGGGGCCTTATTTCAGGATTAAGTTGTATGACTCAGCTGGCTGAGTCAACTCATATGGTAGACTGATTTGGCAGAAAAGCAGCAATTTACATGAACAAAGTAAATGTAGAAACAAGAAATTGAGCTATCTCCGCATGGGATGATCTTCTGAGTTCACTCCCAAGGGATAATCTACAGTAAGGGAAATTAATGATAATTGAAATTTAACTCCTAAAATTAGCCTGTGATCGATATTTCCTTTACAAATGACTGTGCCGTAGCTCTGCTTGAATAATGGCCTTTACTTGCTATGTGTACATATTAATGGGGCCTCTGCACATAAAAACTGTTCTTTTTTGGTTCTCTTTCTTGGCATTTGAGAACGAGGCTCTATGAGCTGCAACAGCTCTTCTCAGACTTTAGTGCAATTAACAAAACAGCTGGGGGTGGAGGTAAAGATGCAGATTCTGACTTGGGGAGTCTAAGATGGAGCTTGAGGTTCTGTATTCCTACAGAACTACACTACAGCTCTGAGGTGAGATCGCGACCCACTGACCACACCGTGAAGAGTGTGGTGGTCACAGAGCCACCAGCCCCGCAGGCTGAATTTCCCTAGGATTTCTCCTTATTATCCCTCTTTTGAGCCAAGGTTATAAACTGAATTGTAGCCCCCTCTCCCGACCCCAAAAGATATGTTGAAGTCCTAACCCTGAGTACCTCAGATGCTGAACTTATTTAGAAATTGGAAAGGTCTTCACAAGAATAATTAAGTTAAAATGAGATCAATAGAATAGGTCCTAATCCAATAGGACTGATATCCTTATTAAAAGGAGAAATACGAGGGGTGCCTGGCTGGCTCAATCTGTTAAGCATCTGCCTTCAGCTTAAATCATGATCCTAGGATCCTGTGCTGGAGTCCCTCATCAGGTTCCTTGCTCAGCGGGGAGTCTGCTTCTCCCTCTGCCAGCCACCCGCCCCTGCTTATACTTTCTTCTCTTTCTCTGGCAAATACATAAATAAAATCTTTAAAGAAATAAAGGGGTAAATTCGAAACACTCACAGAAAGAAGATCTTAAAACGACCTAGGGAGAAGACAGCTGTCTACAAGCTAAGGAACGCCTGAAGCTACCAGGAAACTAGGAAAGAAGCCTGGAACGGATGTTTCCCTAGCGCCTTCAGATGGAGCACTGACCTGCCAACACCTTGATTTTAGACTTCCGGCCCCCAGAACTGTGAGACAGTTGTTGAAGCCACCCAGTGTGTGGAATTTTGTACTGACAGCTGTAGCAAAGTAATACAGCTACTGTATTCACGACTTCCCTGACATCTCTTCTGTCTGCTCCTCTCTGACACATACAGAAAATTTCAGTGCACCACTAAACTTAGTACAGTGTGAGGAATGTGAGAACAACATCCCACATGCAGATAAGGTGACACGATGGGTCAGGTCATGTTTCTCAGGTTTGCCAAAGAGGAAAGCTTGGGTTAGTCCTATGGTTACTGCAGGTGAAACAGGTTAAAGCTACCATTCGTGATGTCTCTTGTTTGTTCCCCTCAGGAATTAACAAATTTGACTCTTAACACACGCTCAAGAAAGAGATCCTGAGATTTTTTGGGAATCTCTAAATTCTCGGATAATTCTATAACATACCATTTTCTTCAGAAAATGGAACATACCTAAAAACGTGGAGTGGCCCCTTAATAATTTTGTAAACACAGACCTAAAGTCAATTATAAAGGCATTAACATGATTTCACAAATCACTTTTTTACTGTTATTGCTGCTGTTTTATGGCATGCGTGGTGAACTCATTTTGACAAAGGTTCCTACTACTGCCAAAATTGAATTCCATAATTTACTCAAAACTGCTCATCTATGAATTCCCACTTAATTCTACCTCTTCGCATCCTTTGCCCATCATTGGCAGCCCTTCTGATTGCCTTTCTTTGCAGAGGCAGGCAGTTTGTACAATGAAACAAAGTCTACTTGTTTGTTTTTGAAAACCATATTATGAGAGTTATCAAGTTGGCAATGAAAACAAGTAGAAAAAACAGTGCACACACAGTCTTCAAGGCAAAGGTGCAGGCAAGCACGAGGTAAGCTAATCTCAGTGACCAGGTAAGTGATGAGTCCATACAAATGTTTTGTAACAAACAGGACTCAAACACATTCCTCAGCAAAAGGACAGATTACTTACAAGACATTATAGACCTCTGCTTTCATTTTAAAATAGTAAAACCAAAACCAAAACCAAAAATCATGGCTTCCAAGATCCATGAAAGTCAAGGATGTGAAGTTCTCGGATACTTGGCCACTTCTGAGTATAGTTCATCTTATTTTTTACACTCTCTGTGGTTCCCAGCTGGGGGATGGGAACACTACTTGGAGGGGAATTTGGAAAAGCAGAGGAGTGTTTGATTTTTCACAATAAATGGGGGGAGTTATTGACATTTAATGGGCAAGGCCTGGGGAAACTAAATAAAGCAAAGCAAGGAATGATAAATCTTTGCCCCTCTCCAAAAGCCAGATGATCTTCTAGGCTGAGGTCCTCATCTCAATTTGACGTTTCTTTAAGATTAATGGTCTTTTCAGTTTAGGCTCTGGGTTCACCTTTTGACTTCTACCAGAAACCATGCTGACTTCACAGGTTTCTTTCTCTCTGATTTGACAGGTGTGTTATTCCTTTGTGTGTTCAAAGAACACTGGTTTCTCACTCTTTCCACTTTAGAACTATGATAAAGCACATACTGTGTAACTAACATACCTGTTCTTGGCTAGTTGGATCCTTTTTTTTTTTTTTGAGTGCTATACATAAATCTGACAAACAACAGCATACTTCACATAGAACATCTTAGGGGTGTTTAAAAATATTCTTTGATACAACTTTCCAGGTCCCTCCACTATTACTATTACTGTCTCTTTCTTTCCTCTATCCTGAAAGTCTTCAAACATACTGTTAGTCTCCACGGAAGGAAGCTACACAATGATAATCAGATCCCTTTTTTTCTGACAGATTTGCCCTGTTTCATCTCTCATTATTTTTTTCCCTTATTCTCCCCAGTAAACTTTTCCAACCTCATCCTTTTTCCTGATCTAGAAAAAAATGCACTTCTCACAAAATCATGGCAATCCTGCTTGCTAAGACATCTCCATTTTACAACCTGTACTGATTAGCTTTTCAATGATTTCATTTCTATAGACAAATCCACATACATATTTTGTCATTTTAACCTCAAAATATGTGATTCACATTACTAGTACAGATGTAAAAATGGAGACTTAACTGTTTGAATAACTTCCCTGTGGTCAAACAACCTGTTCATGGATTTCAAAACAGGTCTAACTGCCACAGTGCTTGTGTTATTAACACATATAAGCTATTCCTGGTAATTAAAATCACTTTCCCGCCGGTGAACTTTATATGCCCTACTTTTAGATTTTAGCTAGACATTATTTGGCCTTCATTCTCAGCGTCTTGACAAAATTCATCATGACTGTTTTAGAAACCTTCCAAGTTTCTATTAAAAATAAACCCCCCAAAATACTTAAAAACTTTTCTAGGTTTCTTAACTAATACATATCCACCAGGCAGAAGCTCCAAATATAACTAGGTAGTTCTCTGTGAGTTTTCAAGGCCTGCAGGCTTTGAAGTGCTGTGGATTTGCCTTCATTGGTTGCTAGGAACACTGCACATTGCTCCAAATGGCCTGCCAGTCTGAGTAACCTAGCGTGAATGACATAAGTGTTTCTTTTATCCAGGTCAGAGGATGGTGTGAGGCGGTATAAGAGGTCATGGAAAGGGAGGAATGCCAGGATAAAAAAATTAACTAGAAGCACAGGAAGTGAAAAGGGGAGAGACACGACAGACATTCGAGAGAAAGATTTCCAGCGACAGCCTTCCTGCTTCCCACCAAGCACACGCCCCTTGAATCAGTTCAATCTAGTCTAATAACAACTCAGAAGGGCCAGCATGCAGCTGACAGTGTCTCATTCTCTTGTCACCCCCATGGAAATAATAAACCAGAAACCTACAGATACCAGAGACCCCGATGTTCCTTTGAGGCCACAATCAAATGCCAGCTTTGGGAATCAGGAGAACTAAGAGCAAGAAATCAAGTCTATGTTTTTTTCCTAGCACTCGTCTGGCTCAAGGATAAAACATAAAGGGTCACCTGGGTGGCTCAGTGGGTTAAAGCCTCTGCCTTCAGCTCAGGTCATGATCCCAGGATCCTGGGATCATTGAGCCCCACTTCGGGCTCTCTGCTCAGCAGAGAACCTTCTTCCTCCTCTCTCTCTCTGCCTGCTTCTCTGCCTACTTGTGATCTCTGTCTGTCAAATGAATAAGTAAAGTCTTAAAAAAAAAACGTAAAGTATCATGAGGCTCTGGAATTAAAAAAGGAATTAGATATACATTTATATCTTTGCTTTCCTTCATCTCAGAAATGTGGGTGCCTGAATGACATAGATTATGGTGGGGCAGATGGTACAGAGAAAGGACTAGATCAACAAGTATCCCATTTGCTATGGTAATGACCGTGATGGCCACAAAGCCCAAGTACCTTCCAAGTGGCAGAATGCCATTTCTACCCCTGCTCACAGCTGCTTAGTGACGTAGTCGGAACAGCATCTACTCTGTGGAAGTTAGCTCACCAAAGCCTTCTGCTAACCGTGCATATTGTTTCATAGTTTGCATCTCAATCTTCAGCTCCTCTAGAATTTACTTTGGAGCAAAGGAATAAACATTTTTTTTTCCCCTAAATGACTCTCTACTTGTACCAATATCTACTGTCAACTCACTCAACCTTCCCCACTGTTTTGAAGTTCCCTATTTATTACACCCTAAATTCCTATGAGGAATTCCAACAACTGGAATGGAGAAATTAAATAGGGGGAGTAAAAAAGAAAAAAAAAATTCATTCTACTGAAACACCATACATATGCTTTCTTTCCTAAATGTTTAAAAATGGAAAGAAATAGTACAAGGGGGAAAGGCCGTATTTCTAAGGTTTGTCCTTCCTGATTACAGACTTTTTTTTTAGCACATGCTTATCTACTCTAATTTGATAAACTAATTATCTTATTCAACTATGAAAAGTTCTTTGATCCTTCAGCACCTTGTTGTTGACTTGAGGAATAGGGACGGTATGAATTACATTTGCCAGTTCAGTAACTGAATTGCTACTCAACTGATGCATGTCCCATGTCAGACTTTACGTTTGCTTATAAAGGCACATCTGGCTATGGATGTTTTTAAATGATAAGAGATTCAGCTTTTGTTTGAACAAAATAATCAACAATTCTATACCTTTTTTTCTGAATTTCATTATTATGAAAATCAGACTAGAAACAGTCTAAAAGACTTTTAGGAATATGAAGAAAATTCTACTAATGAATTTGGTTAACTTCATCATTTAATTTTTCGTTTAACCATTATTTGTTAGCTATTGAGTGCCAGGAGATGATTCCAGCCAAAGGTGAATGATGAATGTCACAAAGACAAAGTTCTTTTACTAATTCTAGTGTTAAAGCAAAACAAAAACTTTTACCAGAACCCTAATAAGGAAATATTAACTGTTAGTCTCCAAATCAAATAATATATAGCTGGGTAGGACAAGTAAAATATACCTAATTATTCAGTAAAGAAAATTCCGTTTTCCACCTTAAGTTGTTTTAAAGCACTGAATTTAAAAAACAAAAATAATGAAACAAAAACATCTGTGGAATTTCCTAGGCAGGTTGCCTAAATGATAGGGTTCATTTAGTGTTAAGAGACTATTGTCCATAATGGACTAACCAGGTAAACACCACACCTGGCAAAATGATAGTAAGAAATCTCTTCCTATTTGGGAGTATTAATTTGTTTTAGTCATGCCTTCTTACTTTCTATATTTCTGATGCTTTGATTTCTGGGGCCTGGTGACTCTGGAGAGACTGCCCTTCTTCCCCTGTTAGCTAATTTCTAGAAAGTGAAAAGACCTACCTAAGAGCATAGCTTTCTTATGCAAATAAACCAGTCCAGACCCAAATCCCAGCACCTTTATTGGCTCTCCCAAGGCCCTCCCTCTGGGACACTATCCATCTGCCCTCACCACCTCAGGACCCGGTACTCAGACAACTAGAGACAATCCCTAATACCCCAGCGTTTACTGAAATTATTCAAACTAGCCAATACTAAACCTGTCCACCCTGCTTTGCCTGGTGCTTCCCCAAATGCCCCTGACTCTCACCCTGTGGTATGCTGTGCCGCTTCCTCTTGGGAACTGTGAGTCAAAAACTATCTTTTCAACAACAATCATCTCCTGATCTATTGGTCTCACTAGACAAAAATGATAAAACCTATTCTTCTAAGAGTTAATCAGTCTAGTGAAATCCCATGCTGCAAGAGAATAAGGAAGGGATAGCCTCCAGTGTTTTATACTTAATCATCAAAATATTCAAGGCAGGTCGACCTTTAAAGTATTCTATCAGAAGAGAGCATATAAAAGTCATTTTTTATTAATTTTATTATGTTGGAGTAGAATTCTTGAACATTTCCTTAAGATCCAATACACCTATAATAGGAAACTTGACAATGATTTCCTGTTGGTGGTTTCTTGGTCATTAGAAATATTTGGAAATGGTAAATACATCGTCTCGAAGTGATTATTTGAATTACATATTGATGAGGATCATTTGGTTTTTAGAATGTGAAGAGTTTAACTAGTTATTAGCATTAAAAAATTATTCGTGGTGTATGGTAGAGAGTAGCTAAAAAGGAAACCCTGGTAGACGTTAGAATTGGTTGTGAAGTCTGCCCTAGCAGAAATAATTTAAAGGTTTAAAAAAAAAAAAGCAGGAATTGCATGGCTCATAAAATATGTATCTGAGATAAGTTACGTTGATGGGTATTTCCCATGGTGGCCAAGGATGACAAGCAGTCACAACTTGAATCCATTTTCTAACAACCAGACTATACACATTCCGTTTCCCTTGTAGACACTGGATTCAAGACAAATAATGAGACCCCTTAAGCAGATTGTAGACAATGTTTTTCGTCTCTGTCTCCAAGGGAGACAACTGCCTAGTTTTTTAAAGTCCAGGGGCCCACTAAGGAGCCTAGCGACTGTCAGGATATTCTATAGTCTCAGAGGGATATTCTACCAGAGGAATAATCATATCATTTACCCCACTTTCCATGTTTCTTGTCCCCAGATAACCCAGGCTAACACTAAGGAATCTGGAAGTAAGAGTTAAAAGTTGTGTGAGTGCCCATTACTTCATCTGAATGTACACTGCCTGCCAGGAGGAGGAGGGGTGTGGAGTTAGTAAGCAGAATAGAACTTAATTACCTTAATGCTAAGGTAAAGAGCCATAAGAGCTATAGATACTAATTTAAGTAAACACCATATACTACAAATCACATTTAATCTCAATTTACCAAAGGTCTTTGTGGAAGTGTAACTATGTTGGTATCTGTCAACAATTGTTGATAAAGGTTTATCAGACTAGACTAGATGTCAAGGAACACACAAATAGCTGAAATGCTAGGCACAAGAGACACGGCCATCCCTGCCGGGTAGCCATTTTTTCCCAACAAGCACCCCATCTTCCTGCTCAGAGTGAGCAGTATGCTCTTGATCTCAGGGAGGTGGGTCTTTCCCCGTCCCAGGAGATAAACCACAACTGCTTTCTTGCCCAGGTTGAAGAGATTGAGTACAGGTCTGAAGAAAGAAGGTTTAGTAATTAAAGACTTTGCAATTTTAAAGTCTAGAATAAAGTATAAAGCCAAAAAAAGGAAGAGAAAAACCAAGAACATAATATGTTAAATTTAAGATTTTTTTAAAAATTAGAGATACTTAGCAAATATATAAATAAAGGCTAATCTTTTCCTTTAACTAGGAGAGCTTAATTGCATAGAAGTAAATGTGTTTGAGGGGCGCATGGGTGGCTCAGCTGCTTGAGGGTCTGGCTCCTGGTTTCAGCTCAGTTCATGCATGATCTCAGTGTTGCAAGATCAAGCCCCACATCAGGCTCCATGGGGTTATGGAGCCTGCTTAGGATTCCTTCTCTCCCTCCTCCCTTTCCCACTCCCCACCCCCACCCCATGCTTGTGCGCTCTCTTTCTCTCTCTCTCTCCAGAAAAAAGAAATAAATGTGTTTGAACAGCCTGGCATGCGCTTTGAGGTCAGTACTTATAATCTCTAAGCCTTTTTAAATCTCTTTGCATGTGACAGTAAGCTAGTTATCCAACGAATAAATAAATGCAGACACTATTTAAGGCTTTTTTTGGGGGGGGGCTGTTTACATTGATTATGGTTCATCAAATAGATGACTAAGTTTCTAGTCTTTTTGCATGGGGGTGACCATGTGTACAAATGGACCCGCATTCAAAGATACTGTACTGTAATCATCATAGAGATGCAGATACTGTCATATCTTTTCAAAGTGGTCACTCTCCCTCCATCACATTTTTTCAGTCACAGAAATTAAGTTATGCTAAACTCTTTAAAGAAGCAGCCACAAAATTAACAAGTCAGGAAACAACAGATGTTGGCGAGGATACAGAGAAAGGGGAACCCTCCTACACTGTTGGTGGGAATGTGAGCTGGTGTAGCTGCTCTGGAAAACAGCATGGAGGTTCCTCAAAAAGTTGAAAATAGAGCTACTCTACCAACCAGCAATCACACTATTGGGTATTTACCCTAAAGACACAAATGTAGTGATCTGAAGGGGCATGGGCACCTGAATGTTTATAGCAGCCATGTCCACAATGGCTCAACTATGGAAAGAACCTAGATGTCCATCAAGAGATGAATGGATAAAGAAGACGTGGTATATATATCTACAATGGAATACTATGCAGCCATCAAAAGAAATGAAATCTTGCCATTTGCAATGACATGGATGGAACTAAAGGGTGTTATGCTAAGTGAAATAAGTTAATCAGAGAAGGACAGTTATCATATGATCTTTCTGATATGAGGAATTTGAAAGGCAGGGAGGGGAGTTGTAGGGGGTAGGGAAGGAAAAAATGAAACAAGATGGGATCAGGAGGGAGACAAACCATAAGAGACTCTTAATCTGATGAAACAAACTGAGGGTTGCTGGGGGGAGGGGGGTATGGAGAGGATGGTTGGGTTATGGACATTGGGGAGGGTATGTGCTATGGTGAATGCTGTGAAATGTGTAAGACTGCTGATTCACAGACCTGTACCCCTGGGGCAAATAATACATTATATGTTAATTAAAAAAAATAAAGAAGTAGCCATATTTTGGATTATGGCAGCAGAAAAGCCAGGGTAGGATAGGTTCCAGAATGGAAAGGCCAATCATCAATTCTTTGTACACCTCAAGTTCCATATCTGTCAAATGAAAACGATCGCTGCTCTTAACTCACATAGAAAGCATGACAGTGTTAGAATCAGGTGTTTTCGGCTCACCATTCCACGGTGCTCTAACATAGTCTGAAAGCAAGAAACCGTGATGAGAGTGTCCAAAGAACTCAGCAGACCATGTGTATGTAGCAACAGGTGACATTTTAGCTTAGAACATTAGACTCCTCTTAACTGACATAAGGCAAAAGTGGGACAAATGATTTTGAGAGTGCATATTAGTTGCGAAGTGCTTTGAACAATTTTAATGTTCACTGCATTTTACTTATACTTTATTAGTTTCAAAAAAACTACTCAAATGGAAACCAATCGAATTAATTTTAAAATTTGCATTTTTAAAATTCTAACTTTATCAATTTTGGAAATAGAATTCAAGCTAATTAACACAGACAAGTATATTCAGAGACAGGTTGACAACATGTTTTATTAAGAATTTTTGCTCTTGGCTTCCTTTCTGCTGACTCTGAATTTCCTTAAATATGCTATTGTTCTTTCACTAGACATACAATTTTGAGCATTTGGTGTACTTTTTGATATCCTATCATAATTATTCCTCATCTTAATGTATTTTTTTTCTTTCCTTGTAAAATCTGATAGCTTTTTGAATTTCTTTGTTTCTCTATTTATACAATACGAAACTCCCATGTTTCCCTTCTCTGGAGCACGTGTTTCATAAATACAAATCTCTGTATTTCTTTAGATACGACAATCCAGAGTTTCTCTTCCATATTTTGTACAGGTTGTTAGGCAGCTAACACACAAAAGCAAGGCAAGATTAAGGCTTGTCCACTTACCCCGCACACATTTTGGATTCTTTTGGATTCCTAATGAGTACATACCCCACACCCCCATACCTTGACAAGGGCACACTAGAGTTGTACTGTCCTTGTGTGTGTGCTCAAAATGCGAAGTTCCAAAATTCAAATATGCTGATAACCAAAGCCTAATAAGCCGATTTGGCTAATCTAAATACATTAAAATACAGCAAAGTATTATTTGGGTTTCTTTGGGGTCTCGAGAATTTCTGTAATCACACATGTGCAAGCACACATGCACACACACACACACACACACTACACACAGCAACGGCCAGGCAAAAGTTTTAGTTTTGACAAGCAGAAACCCAGAAACTCCGAGGTAACTTTTATCACCAGATCAGAGCCCAAGGCACTCTGCTCTCTGCAAAGTTTCAGCCACTAAAATGTGGGTAAACCAAAGAATACACCACCGCCAGAACTCCAAAAATATTAATTCAGATCTATATCTGAAGCCGTTTTCCTATGCTCTCAGATCAGCACAGGAATTCTGTCTATGAACCGCACTATCAATGGGCAACAGCAATTAAGGAAAAACTCCAAGAAAAAGCACTAAATTGATCACATTTCAGTGTAAGACGGCACTCTGTCCGATCCGTTGCCACCATTTGGGCGCTGTGGAGAACTGAATGGATCGTGACAGAAACCAAGGGTATAAATAAAACCACAATCGCTCTAGGTCCTGGCTTCGTGGTGATAGCAACATCCCCAAATTATCAAACACAATAAACAGCAATACCTGGCGATCTCTCTCCAGATTAACGAGCAAACACCCAGCTCTCACCTTGCACAAACACACACTTCAGTGGTCAGTGACAAACGCCGGCAGCAACTTGCAGGCTGGGAGACAGAGCAGCTGCTCGGTCCTGAGCCGCTTAAGCACATTGGAGCCCGGCTTCGGTCCTACTCTCGGTTGGTTCTCTGCAGTTTCTCCCATGACTCCATCACCCAGGAATGGAAACCACTGCCCTCTCCCCAGCACTAGCGGGCTCCCCAGCCACTGAGCTCAGGTAAAAATGCTGAGTCCTGCAAGGTCGCCACAAGGTGAACATGGGCACAAAAGTGTATATGGGATTTGGAGGGACTGTAAAGGAAAGACCCTAAACTCCAGACACTTTGCCTTTCAAGAGATTCTGAAATCCATAAATCAGAGCAGCAACAATAGTCAGAGAAGCAGTAAATCTGAAAATCCCCCAGTGGCACTGAGCCAATCTGCTAACCCAGCAGTACTCTTTAAACCATAATCTCTCTCATGCTCTCAAGCACACACACACACACACACACACACAGTTTTAGTGTAGCTAGTCTAAATTGCCCAAGAATACTTCTCAGGCCAAAAAATATTTTGCATAGCCTTTCTAGGCACCAAGGCATAAAGAGGAGTCCTAAAAAATTAAAGTATTGGACAAAATCAAAATAAAAGAATTCTGTATAGAGCAAAATCATTTCTGGTCCATAAAGTAATGCAGTTGAGTGAAGTCTTGCTTTTTGTACACATACTGGAATTATGCAAACACCCCCATAGTAAAAAAGATGGTAAAGATGTATATATTCAGAGCTGATTGGCAGAATCAATTAAAATTTCTCATAAAAATTCCTACCATCTTTTTCAAGATGAGTCTTGACATATGCACATTTTAATTTGGAGAGGTTTCAAGAAGGCATTTCTTGCCTAAAATGTAACTATTCTGTATGTATATGTTATAGACAGATACAAACATGTTTGTAAGTGTTTCCCTGGAGAGTCTCTCTAGGTGTTTATTTCTCATATTTTGGTTTTCCTATCAGAATTGGAGAAGGAACAATTTTAAGCTTGCAAGTACATTTTGGAAACATTATTTATCTTGCCTGTGTATTTTTTTTCTCATAGGTAAATAAATATTTAATGAAGTTCAGGTTGATTGCACTAACTGAAAATAATTTTTGCTTATTACTTTCCTCTCCCCTCCATCTCCAACCATCCCAATTCACCAGCCATACGAACGCAAGCAGCTCATTAAACCTCCTAGACATCAGTTTTGTAATCTATAAAATGAGGATCTGTTACTAGCCTTTGCTTATCTACCTCCTGGAACAGTGTCGGGGTGAGATGGTAGAATGAGCAGGACAAAATCTTTGTAAATTGTAGAGCACTGAAAAAACACAGACTTCCTGCATTTTCCTCCCTTCAATGGCCACTAGAGCTGGGACTGGTGAATTACTTTCTGTGTTCTCAAGGAGGATTCCTTGGGCTTCACAGGACAGTGTTTGTTTCAAGTGGTCTATAAATAGAGTTCAAGATTTTACTGAACTGCCCCTCCTTGTGGTGGGTCTTGATGGCAGCGACTGCATGTCCAGACTCCGTTAATTGTGAGCAACCAGAGCTCCATCTAGTCTTGGAGACGAAACCAGACCTGCTGAAACCGGAGAGAAAATGCTCACCTCCTGTGATGGCTGGTTTCACAGCTCACCTGGTGTCCTGGTGTACTCAAGTGTTTGGGGAGGGGGAGAGGTGGTGCCTAAAGGGATTAAACAAGGTGAGAGGTTGGGGTGCAATGCCAGTTTAGTGCTGAATTCATTCAAGAACAGATGCATCTGGGCGTGGGTGCTGATGTTCTGGAGACAATTACATATGCATTATTTAGAGATTAGGTGGTTGTGGGGTAAGGGAGCCTAGTAGGGAATAAGAAAGGAGCTAACAATGTGAGCACCTGTCTCCAGATACACGAGGCGGGGAAGTCCCTGGATAGTACCTCACTCAGTCCTCATAGTAATCCTCATGCCAGGTGGGCATGACTATTCCCACTTTCCAGAGGAAATGAAACAGCCTGCACACGGGACTGGTGAGTGACAGAGCTTGAGTTATGATCGAGGTCAGCATGGCCTGGAGTCCCACAGTCAGAGTAAATTTGGTTATTTCCAACTTTCTCAGAAAGAGAAAGGAAGTAACATTTGGTTTTTAAATAGTGAGGGTCGGGAAGGCAAGAATGCAAATTACCAAGAAAACTTCTTCAGGGTGTTTATTAGACAAATTATTTTTCATAAAGGGTGTAGAAATTTTTAGAAAAACATATTTTGAGTTTTAAATGATAAAGCTGTTGCAGGATACCAAAAAAAAAATGTGCCAGTATGTGCCAATAATTCTTTTTTTTTTTTTTAAGATTTTATTTATTTATTTGACAGAGATCACAAGTAGGCAGAGAGGCAGGCAGAGAGAGAGGAGGAAGCAAGCTTCCTGCTGAGCAGAGAGCCCTGTGCTGGCCTCGATTCCAGGACCCAGGGATCATGACCTGAGCTGAAGGCAGAGGCTTTATTTAACCCACTGAGCCACCCAGGCACCCCAATAATTCTTTTTTTTTCTTTTGTTCCTGCCTGTCTTCAAACTGACAGCGCTTCATCTGTAGCAGAATACTTCCCTGTTTTTCAACGTACACTCAATGCATTATTGCATTTTGGTTTGCTTAAATAACCAGACCCTGAGGAATCCCTGCAAAAAAGCAAGGTAATCTCTTACCGTTAACTGTAACAGGAAAGACATTTTTTTCAGCTGTAGTTTGGAGTACGAAAGAGCCATAACTTTCAGTCTCCTGGGCCTGAGGATGTTCATAAAATGCCAGATTCTTTCTACCAGTTTTATTGGAAAGCTAGAGGGAGAGACTGAACCGGCAGCCCTACATGGTGTCTGTTTCTGCTCTCCCCTTTCTAAGCGGCCATCCCAGCCATAATGTACACGCAAGCCAATTCATACCGTCCCCTCTACTCCTGCCTTCCAACTCCCTTTTCCATATTTTCAAAATATTTTCTGAGAGTGCAGTGTCTAATTATACCTTGCCTCTGCTTTTAACATTCCCATCTGCAAAGGGCAGCATCCAAAACGCCTTCATAAAACTAGCCTCCTCCTCTTGCGCAGGTCTAGCCTTAGAAAGAAAAGGATACATTTGGAAGTCTTGCAGTTAGAATTTGTCTTAGGTATTTTTACTGAGGAGCGAAATGTAACAGAGACACTAAGTTAGGAATAAGTCAAAATAAATAGTGGGGGTTAAAAGAAAGAATAAATGCAGGTACTTTAAACTCAATTGTTCAAGTTAAATTCTAAATGATGAAACTAAAACACAGCATTTTAAAGTACCAAACCACATAAAAGAAGGCCAGGGACCTTCAGCTATTTGGTGTCATTTCCTTGCTACTTTTGCTTACAATCTGTATTTTGGCCCTCCCCACAACCCATGTGTTCTGAGGCCATCGTATTTAACTAAAGAGGAAGGAAAATCAGAAGAGTGAATCCACTGGGAAGCAATAATGACATTTATAACATACGGCAAAGTAAAAAGGCTGCTCTCTCTCCTTCCTGAATCCCTTTTATTTCTGAAGGAAGAAAGGATGAACAAACAAGAAGTCGGAATTGTTTAAAAAAAAAACAACAAAGAAACAAAGAAAAGAAAGAACAGTGCAGAACAGAACTGCAGTAAGGATTCAATTATCTCTCAAGTCGGAAATAACACAAATGAAAACACAGTTTTTGGCACTTTCTTCAAATTTTTATACTCTCCCATTTAGGTATTTTGTGCTTCCAACAGCACAGCTTGTGTTTGCCTGGGTCTAATTGCACAGCAGGAACTAAAAGCAAATTGCTTTTTCACTTTCTTGATTTCAAAACTTTCTTTTCTCTTAGATTTGGAGATCCCGGTTTTAGAAGCATTTATTAAGAAGAAAGTTCAAATGCATGAGGAAGAAAGCATTTAGAAGCATGGGTCACCATTAGTCAGAGGTGAGGAACGTTAAGTCAAGGTGCTTTGGCTTCCTGTTTGGCTCTTGTTGCCTTCCCTGATAATGATGTCTTCTTGGTGTGTCCCGTGGCAGTGGTCAGCTCCCACTCAAGAAGGTCTGGTCTGAAATCCTCGGAACCCTCCCACTTAGGGTAGAACTGGGTTCATGGAGGATCGGGATGGAGTTGTTTTTAACTTGCAACCAAAGAGAAAAATTATTTTTCTAACACATTTTTCCCTGCCACTCCCTTCAATTTGATTCTTTTCCTTAGGCCTTTGAAACAACTCCCCATAATACCTATTAGCCATAGAAAGTAAACACTGTTAAAATATTAAAAGTCATTTAGGAAAAAAATTAGAGTAATCTGAAAGGTGTAAACGTTTAGCATTTCAGGCATTTTGTGTGGATACTTATATATATGTGAAGTCTCTTACTCCATATATAGTTAAAGTCATGAAATTGAGCACTTCCTAAGCAGTCTTAATTTACTATATTTTTAATTTATGCTTATTTGTATTTTTAAGAGATAATGAGAGAGAGAGAGAGAGAGAGAGGGAGCTCATGCACTCTCTTGCATGAGGACTCAAGCAAGTGGAGAGGGACCGACCGGGGGAGGAGGCGGGGGAGAGAGAGAATCTTAAGCAGGCTTCATGCCCAGCATGGAGCCCAAGGTAGGGCTCAATTTCACAACCCTGAGATCATGACCTGAGACAAAATCAAGAGTCAGACACTTAACCAACTGAGCCACCTAGGTGCCTCTTAATTTATAATGCTTTTAAACATAATTTTGCTTTTTATTGGATGGTAATTTTTCCTGGCTGCAAAAGATGTACCTACTAATGCCTTTTCTACTCTAAGATGAGAAGAATCACTACGCTGGTTTTACTGAAAGCTTTCCTAAATAAATTTAAGAGGTTTTTGAAAAAGAAATTCTTAAGAGTATGCATAAAAAGGGAAAAACCCTGAATGTTATCCCTTTGTGAATATAGGGGAAGGAATTCCAGAGAGTTTATAGTTACTATTATTTTTTAGTTATTACATTATTATTTACTATATTCCCTATGTCCTACTTTTCGTTCTCATGTCTAATTATATTTTATAAATTGAAATCTGTACCTTTTAATCCCCTTCATCTATTTTGTCTAATCTCCCAACTCCCTCCCCTCCGGCAACTACCAGTTAGTTCTCTGTATTCAAGAATCTGTTTCTGCTTATTTGTTTGTTTTGTTTTTTAGATTCAATATATAAGGGGAATCATACCATATTTGTTTTTCTCTGTCTGACTTAATTTGCTTAGCATTACACCCTCTAGATCTATCCATGCTTTTGGAAATGGCTGTGTAATACTTTTTATGGCTATGTGATATTCCAGGGTGTGTGTGTGTGTGTGTGTGTGTGTGTGTGTGTGTGATAGAGAGAGAGAGAGAATGGGGGGGATAACATATTTATCCATTCATTCATCTCTTGGTAGATAGATTGCTTACCATATCTTGGCTATTGTAAATAATACTGCAGTGAATATAGGGGTGCACATGTCTTTTTGAATATGTATTGTCATTTTCTTCAGATAAATACCAAGAAGTAAAATTGCTGGATCACACAGTACTTCTACTTTTAATTTTCCAGGAACCTCCATATACTTTTCTGTAGTGGCTACACCGCTTTGCATTCCCACCAAGAGTGCACAAGAGTTTGCTTTTCTCTACATACTTGTTAACACTTGCTATTTCTTATCTTCTTTCTAGCCATTATGGCAGGTGTGAGGTGATGTCCCATTGTGGTTTTGATTTACATTTCCCTGATGATAAGTGATGTTGAGCATCTTTTCATGTGTCTGTTGGACATCTGTATGTCTTCTTTGGAAAAACTGTTTATCCGGGTCCTTGTCCATTTTTTTCATCAGATTGTTTTTTGGTATTGAGTTTTGTGAGTTCTTTATATAGTTTAGGTATTACCGCCTGTTCAGATATAACATTTGCAAATAGCTCCTTCCATTCAGTAGCTTGTTTTTTTTTTTTTCCCTTTTGTTGATGGTTTCCTTCACTGTGCAGAAGATTTTTATTTGATAGTCCCAACTGTCTATTTTTAATTTTGTTTCTCTTACTTGAGGAGACAGATCCCCCCCCAAAATACTGGTAAGACTAATGTCCAAGAGTTTATTGTTTATGTTTTCTTTTAGAAGTGTTATGGCTTTTAGTCTTATATTTAGGTCTTTAATCCACTTTCAGTTTAATTTTGTGTATGGTGTAAGAAAGTGGTCCAGTTTCATTATTTTTCATATAGATGTCCAGGTTTCCCAACAGCATTTATTTAAAAGACTGTCTTTTCCCCACAGTATATTTTTATCTCCTTTTTTATAGATTAATTGACCATATAAGCATGAGTTTATTTCTGGAATTCCTATCCTATTCTATTGATCCATGTGTCTATTTTTGTGCCAGTACCATACTATTTTGATTACTACAGCTTTATAGTATGTCTTGAAATCAAGAATTATATGATACCTCCAGCTTTGTTCTTCTTTCTCAATATATGCCACAATAGAGTGAAATTTACAACACTATTTAGGTAGGAAGTTTCAGCTGCTTTATGGTACATTTGTTGAGTAAAGTATATTAGAAAATAGTGTGTTTAATGTTATCAGAATTTTGTAATATATATATAATATTGAAAAATCTGAAAAATTGTATTAAGTGGGTAGGAGAAGAATAAATGAAACAAGATGGGATTGGGAGGGAGACAAACCATAAGTGACTCTTAATCTCATAAAACAAACTGAGGGTTGCTGGGGGGAGGGGGTTTGGGAGAAGGGGGTGGGATTATGGACATTGGGGAGGGTATGTGCTTTGGTGAGTGCTGTGAAGTGTGTAAACCTGGTGATTCACAGACCTGTACCCCTGGGGATAAAAATATATGTTTATAAAAAATAAAAAATCATAAAGAAAAAAAATTGTATTACAGTGTTAATAGTTTTTACCTCTAGATACTGAGATTATAGTAATTTTATTTTCCTCCTGATCTTCTTCCATTTTCTAATGTTACAAGGGTCATTACTACAATGTAGTAGAAAGAAAGAAAGAAAGAAGGAAGGAGGGAAGGATCGAAGGAAGGAAAGGAAGAAAGGACGAGGAAGAGGAAGGAAGGAAGGGAGAAAGAGAGGGAGAAAGCGAGAAAGAGAGAAAGTAAGTAAATATATATGTATGTCTGGGAATTATTTTTGTAAATGTATTTCTTTATAAAGCTAGTCACCATGCTTATAATCGTGGAAAAATTCAGTCTCCAGAACTTTTAACACCATTACCCTCACCATTTGCATTAAAAATATTTGTGGGCACACATAAAAAAAATCCTAGATATTCCAGTATTATAATACAAGGAAAATATAAAGGATTTGGTCTCACTCATTTCTAAAATATTAAAAAAAGGTGATAGAGGAAATGACAGGTATGTAAGTAACCTTGAATATAGAGAATGGATATAGTACAAATATAAGTAGCATGATATATACATTCATGACAATGTAATTATAATTTGGGGGTAACCACTTATTTTGAAAAGTGCTAAACTATATACGTGACCAAGAAAATCTATTGTCTCCTAACAAGTTATCTTGATTTAGCACGCGTTTTAGAGAGATCTCTTCTGTAATGGCAATACAAATTTCGTTGAGGTGAGCAGGGCACTTGGGTTTGAGACTGCACTGCTGACATTACCTAGGCATTCCTTGCACTTTTGTCCACATTCCATATATTTTTATGACCTAGGAGGCAGTTGGTGGAGAACTCAGGATTATAAGAAAATAAACAGATATCAGTCTGCTAGTTAAATGGCCAGCTTGGGTCCTCAGTGTGGACAGAAGTCGTAGGGCCAGTGAAGAATATTTGAACTCAGTCTGAAATTCATTCACCTGTACTGTTTTACTTATTTGTTTGTTTATTTGTTTGCTGAAATAACACTTGAGGAACTGAAGAAGAGACAAGACCAAATCCACATAAATTGAGCATTTTACTTTTCAACAGTTAAGTCATTGCTATATATTTTCCTTTTAAAATTTTCGTGGTGAACTCTGCCACTTACCAACTGAGCAACCCTGGGCAAATCACTTCCCCTCCCCAGGTCTCAATTTCCTTACCTGTCAAATGACTTCCCCACCAAATAGTGCATGCCGAGATGACATGTAAACCGAGAATCTAAGGAACTGTCATTATATGTTAACCTGTTCTAAATTTTGAAACTTTGGTGTTATATTGATTTTCATTGATTTTAAAATGAACACCATAAACTTTGCTGGTAGGCAAGTATAAATAATAGCAGATCATAAAGGCTTTTACCATCAGTTCATTCCAATATTTATTCATAAAGCTAAATATAAAGGAATGACGGTAAAACACTGAATTCATAAGCATTTCCAAATAGCTTCTGCAGGTACACAACTTTTCAAACCGGCTAAAGAGTCGTTCTCAAAATATTTCTTTTGATAACTACTTTCCTCCAAAGTCCCATGCCGTTTCCCATTAAAACAACAAAAAAGAATCTGTGTAACAGCAAACAATCTGTTTGAAGACGGCTATTGTGATATGTAGAGCCCAGAGGGCACGGCTAGGAATGAACAAATCAGCACAGGCAATAGTGGAGGTAATAAATATCTCTACCCACAATGGGGGATCAATAAATGTTTTTAACTGGCTGTAGAGAAGAAACAGAAGATTTAAGTGAGGAGGAAGAGGACCCAGCCTAGGGAGGGAAGCTGACAGTGGAGCCCTATTGCCCCCTAATGAAAGGTTGTATTATAAGAGTTTTTACTTAAGAAAGTTCTGAATGTTAAGGTTTCAATCATATTAGAAGCGGGGTGGGGGGGTGGTATATTTAAAAGGATCTGTTAACACCTACTTGAAGTTCTTCCAATGATAAGACCAATCAGACTCTGCTGATACCTTGAATGTTAGAAATTTTAGAGCAGAAACAACCTAGAAATTTGTCATGAAGATCAAGTTGCATGAATACAGGAGGCAACGGAGATGGTGGGTCATAGGGTACCCTCCTTGCGTAGTAAGCCTTTCTGTATAAGACTGTCTCCATGTATATTCACCAACGTCAAGATCTCAAATTCTGGGGTAGACTCACCTCTAGGATGAGGAATAATGGAAAAATATCTGCTAATGGGATGAGAAACTTTAAAATTTGCATAATTTAAAAAAATTTATTAAAAAGTATTTTATAGCATTTGCAACCCAGCATCTTGGGACAAAGTCTTTTGACCCACACTAGTTATATCTTTAGATATCATTGCAGATGCTGCCATTTTTAATAGCCCATAAACTTCTCAAGAAAGACATAAAAATCACAGGATATCAGCATTAGAAAAGATGCCAATGGTCATGTAGTTCAAATTCCTATCTTATTATTAAGTTAATGATATTCATTAAACAATATTTTTTTTCCTGTTTCTTATAGCAGAGTGTTAATGTGGGAAGAGAGGTGCTCCAAGCCTTTCATGAATATGAAAATACTGAGGAGGTATTGATTGAGGGATCTTCATATTCTCTTCTCTGTGTTAATAATTTTAATACCATTTAACTTCTTGTGACAATATCTCAAATTTCCAGGGAATGTTTGTTTTAATTTTATAGCTCTATAACTAAAAGAAAAATGACACTCTAAAAACATTTTTTGTTTGATTGGGGCAAGAGAATGCAGTTTGGTGTTTAGCCAGCTTGTGGTTAAACAATTTTCATTAGGACTATTTATGACATTAGGAAAGTAGGGCACCACTAGAATATGAGGCCATAGGAGTTTGAGAACAAATGATTTTCTCTATCATATCATTGGAAAATTAAATTGTGCAAAGGAAGTCCAGAAAACAAACAAACTGAGGCATAAAAGAGCAAAGTGACTTGCCCAGATCACTCAGCCTTGATAGGTGAGGAGCTATAAAGAGAAATAGGTCATCTGCCCCAGAGCCCATGCTGCTGCTGAGGACTGTGCTGTGCTACATTATGAAGCATAACGATGCATATGCCTGCACCTTGCTTTAATTATGCTCAAAAACAAAGTGGATAACATGCTATTCGCACCACGGTCTTGCAGAACTCTAGTGTGACTCAGGATATTATCCATGTTATTTCCTGTGTGAAAAAATTGAATCATATAAAGGGTAAGGGCATTTTTCAAAGCCACAGATCTATTCTGTGCTGAAAATTAAAGATCAAGAAGATATTGTCTAACAAAGTTAGTAAGTCATTTATATGAAAGGCAAAGCTGAAATTAAAAAAAAAAAAACCTTCAATAATAACACCTATAATTAATTGAACATTGGTTATATCCCAAGGATGTTACCTGTATTTTTATTGTCCTCCCAATAGCCCTGAGAGATAGACTCATTTTATTTCACTTTATAATCTTCATGGTATAGATGAGGAAAATTGAGTCTCAAAAACTTAAGTGGCTTGCCCAAAATTACATGTCTAGCAGGTGATGAATCAGGATTTAACTCCAAAGACCATACACTTTCAAAATATCTTTTGGGGACCAGAGCTGATATTTTAATGCCAGGGGTTGAATACAGGAAAATGAGAGAAAGAAAAATCCCGTAGCTAGACACACGTGGTCCCTGCTCTTTGCAATCTATCTTTGCCATCTGCCCCCACTCCCCCCAACCCAGAACCAACCCATTTTACCACTTATCACTCCTCTAGTTTGAAAAGTCCTATCCTTGTCACTCTACCAAAAGCTTCCTTTTCTTCTAAGACTGCCTGTCCAGAATGTTTGGTGAGCCTGAAAGTTTATGCAATAATAATACATGTTAGAACTGACCACTGGAGGTCCTGCAGTAAAATACACACTTGAAAAAAGGGGTAGAGTTTCTTAAGCAAAGAATGGTAAATAAACTTCTACATGTATAAATATATTCAGTTGCATTGTTACCTGAAATACTTATTTAATGATTCACTTGAACAGTGCTTTACCGACTATGTCATTAACACTTTGATATATGAATCTCAATATAACTAGCTATACATGGTTATTTATTTATATAGTATTTTATAAAGTATTTCATTTTCACCTCTTTTCAAATGGAAGGGCTCACTTTGTCTTAGAATTTAAATTCCTTTCAATACTAATACAGAAATCCAGAAAATATTGATAATGTTGACAATGGGAAGGAGGAAGGAAAACAGTGGCAGAGTAGGAGGTCCTAGATCCTAGGTCCACAGCCCACGAATACAACTAGGTAACCATCAAATCATCCTAAGTATCCCAGAAATCTCCCTGAAGACTGGTAGAACAAACTCCACAACTAAAGGTAAAGAAGAAGGCACAATGAAGAAGGTAGGAAGTGTGGAGATAAGGCTTGAGAGAGAAATGTTGTGGGGAGGGAGCCACAGTCACTGAGAAGGGGAAGAGAGAGACTAGCATACAGGGGAGCACAAGGGGCAAAGGAATCCTCCTGGTAATCAGCTTGGAAAGCAAGAGGGTGTGAATATCATGAATTCTTACAATCAGTGGAGCTTAAAGCCTGGAGTTTTAAAGTCATTTGGCTTGACTGGGTTAGAGCCCATAAGCATTGGGGCTATTCTTGATGAGAAGGCAGGCGAACAACTTGTGGACATATAGCACGGAAACAGCAATCTGAAGAGTGCCTGGGGCAGTGGGAGGTTAGATGTTCATCTTGGAATGTGTCCAGGAGAATTAATATTCATGGAGAGAATCCTCCAGAAAAAACGGAACTAGCAGGCTCCATTTCCCTCCCCATCCCTCAGTTTAAGCACAGGGCCATGTGCAGGAACAAGCATGGGTGCCGGCACTTTCTACCTTAGCTGTCTATACCACAACCTGCCCCCACACTTCATGCTCCAGTGGAACCGCTCTTCCTAGTCATGCTTGCCTTAGTCACAGTGCAACAGGCTACCTCCCCCAGAAGACTGGTCCTTACCCCTGCCAACATGGCATCTTGTGATGGCAGAATATTGCTAGACCTTGGTTCTGGTGGCAGCACAGCTAGTTAAAATACATCACATTCAGACCAGGGACCAAATACTGCCCACAATAGACAAAGAGAGCCTCTGTAGATGACTGGCCTGAGGACAGAATGGCAAAGCACATGCAGTACACATTGGAGACACTCCCTGAAGTGCTAGGCCCTGGGGAACAGGAAACATGACACTACAAAGCACTACAAGACCTCTTTCTCATAAAGATATTGCCCTCAAGAACAGGAGATGTAACTGACTTTCCTAATATAGAGAAAGAGGCACAGAGTTAGACAAAATGAGAAGACAGGGGATTTTGTCCCAAATGAAGGAAAAGGACAAGACCATGGCCAGAGATATAAGTGAAACAGACGTAACATGCCTGATGGAGAATTGAAAGCAATGATCATAAGCATATTCATTGGACTTGAGAAAGAGAGGAGGGCATCAATAAGACCATTAAGACAGAGATAAGGAATAACATAGCAGGGCTCCATAAACAAAATGAGAAACGTACATGATGACATGGCCAGAAGCCTGGAGGAAGCAGAGGAATTAATTAACGACCTAGAAGACAGTAATGGGGAGTAATCAAGCTGAACAAAAGAGAGAAACAAAAATGACACAAAACAAGAATAGACTTAGAAAACTCAGTGACTCCATCAAACATAATAACGATTGTATTATAGGAGTCCCAGAAGAAAAGAAGAGAGAAAAAAAGGCAAAGAATTTTATTTAGAGAAATAAAAGCTGAAAACTTCCCTAATCTGGGGAAGGAAACAGATATTCAGATCCAGGAGGCAGAGAGAACTCCCAATAAAATCAACAAATGCAGATCCACACAAGATACATTGTAATTAAAATGTCAAAATACAGTGACAAAGAAAAAATATTAAAAACACCAAGACGAAGGAAGACAGTTATATACAAAGGAAATTCTATAAGGTTGTCAGTGTTTTGTTTAAGGTGTTATTCATTTATTTGACAGAGAAAGATAGAGTGAAAAAGGGAACATGAGCAGGGGGAATAGGAGAGGGAGAAGCAGGCTTCCCGCTGAGCAGGGAGCCCAATGCACAACTTGATCCCAGGATCCTGGAATCATGACCTGAGCTGAAGGCAGACGCTTAACCCCTATCAGAAACCCCTATCAGAGGGTGTTTTAGCAGAAGTTTTCCAAGTCAGAAAGGAGTGGCATGATATAGTCAAAGTGCTGAGTGGGAAAAACTACAAAAATAACCACAAAACCAGTAACAAAATAGCAATAAATACATTTCTATCAATAATTACTTTGAATATAGATGATCTAAATGCTCCAATCAAAAGATACAGAATAACAGTGTGTAAAAAACACGGCCCCTCTATATGTTGCCTATGAGAGACTCATTTCAGACCTAAAGACACCTGCAGATAGAATGTGAGGAGATGGAAAACCATTTATCATGCAGATGGATGTCAAAGAAAGTTGGGTAGCAATACTCATATTAAACAAAAATAAACTTTAAAACAAAGACTAACGAGACAAAGAAGGACACAATTTAATAATAAAGGGGGGCAATCCAACAAGAAGATGCAAAATTGTAAATATTTATGCACTCAACATGGGAGCACCCAAATACATAATTGTTAATAACAAACACAAAGAAACTAAGAGATAATATTACAATAATAGTAGAAGATTTTAACGCCTCACTTACGTCAATAGACGGTTCATCTAAAAAGAATATCAATAAGGAAACAATGGCTTTGAATGACACGCAGTAACAGATGGATTTAACAGATATATTCAGAACATTCCATCCTAAAACAGCAGAATTCTTTTCAAGGGCATATGCAACATTCTCCAGGATAGATCAGATATGGGGCCACAAAACAAGCTTCAACAAACTGAAAAATATCAGTCATATAATGCATCTTTTTGGACCACAAAGCTATGAAAGTAGAAGTCAATACAAGAACAAATGTGGAAAGATCATAAATACATGGAGGTTACATAACATGCTACTAAAAAATGAATAGATCAACCAAGATATCAAAGAAGAAATTAAAAAGTATATGGAAACAAGTGAAAATGAAAACACAATGGTCCAAAATCTTTGGGATGCAGCAAAAGCAATTCTTTTTTTTTTTTTTTAAGATTTTATTTATTTATTTGACACAGAGAGAGAGAGAGAGGGAGAGCATGTGCAGGTATTCACAAGCTGGTGGGGGGAGGGTGGCACAAGAGACAAAAGAGCAGGCTCCCCGCTGAGCAAGGAGCCTTGCTGGACTTGATCCCAGGACCCTGGGATCATGATATGAGCTCACAACAGACACTTCATCAACTGAGCCACCCACACAGTAGCAAAAGCAGTTCTAAGAGGGAAGAATGTAGCAATAGGCCTACCTCAAGAAGCAAGGAAAATATCAAACAACCTAACCTTACACCTAAAGGAGCTAGAAAAAAGAATAAACAAAATGTAGAGCCAGAAGAGGAGAGGAAATAATAACGATGAGAGCAGAAATAAGTGATAGAGAAACTAAAATCACAGATTAATGGAACCAGGAGCTGAAGGTAAAATGAAATTAATAAATCTCTACCCAGATTTATCCAAAGAGAGGACTCAAAGAAGCAAAATCACAAATAAAAAAGGAGAAAGAATTATTGATACCTCAAAAATACAAACAATTGTAAGAAAACATGAAAAATCACATGGCAACAAATTGGACAACCTAGAAGAAATGATAAATTCCTAGAAACACATAACCTACTAAAACTGAAGCTGGAAGAAATAGAAAATTTGAACATATCATCACATTAGCAGTAGAAATTAAATCAGTAACCAAAAAACTCCCAACAAATCAAAGTCCAGGAGTAGCCAGCTTCAGAGATTAATTCTACCAAACATTTAAAGAAGAGTTAATTCCTATTCTTCTTGAATTACTCCAAAAAAATAGAAGAGGAAGGAAAACTTTCAAATTTATTCTATAAAACCAGCATTACCCTGATACCACAACAAGATAAAGAAACCACAGGAAGAAAGAAAAAAAGAGAGAGAGAGAGAGAGAAAGAAAACTATAAGATAATATGTCCAATGAGCATAGATCAAAAATCTTCAACAAGGGGCGCCTGGGTGGCTCAATGGGTTAAGCCGTTGCCTTCAGCTCGGGTCATGATCTCAGGGTCCTGGGATCGAGTCCCGCATTGGGCTCTCTGCTCGGCAGGGAGCCTGCTTCCTCCTCTCTCTCTCTGCCTGCCTCTCTGCCTACTTGTGATCTCTCTCTGTCAAATAAATAAATAAAATCTTAAAAAAAAAAAAACTTCAGGGATGCCTGGGTGGCTCAGTTGGTTAAGCAGCTGCCTTCGGCTCAGGTCATGATCCCAGGGTCCTGGGATCGAGTCCCACATCGGGCTCCTTGCTCCGCAGGGAGCCTGCTTCTCCCTCTGACTCTGCCTTCCACTCTGTCTGCCTGTGCTTGCTCTCACTCTCTCTCTCTTACAAATAAATAAATAAAATCTTTAAAAAAAAAAAAAAAAAACTTCAACAAAATACTAGCAAATAGAATCTAACAAATACATTAAAAAAATCAGTCACCATGATCAAGTGGGATTTATACCTGGGATACAATATTCACAAATCAATCAATATAATACATCACATCAATAAGAGCAAGGATAATAATTAAAAGGTCATTTCAATAGACGCAGAAAAAACATGTCAAAGTACAACATCCATTCATGATAAAAACCCAAACTAGTTCTGGATGGAACATACCTCAGCATCATAAAGACCATCTATAAAAAACCCATAGCAAATATCATCCTAAATGAGGAAAACCTGAGTTTCCCCCCTAACATCAGGAATAAGACAAGGATGTCCACTGTCCCCACTTTTATTCAGTATGATACTGGGAGTCCTAGCCACAGCAATTAGACAACAAAAAAAGAAATAAAATGTATCCAAATCAGCAAGAAATAAGTAAAACTTTGATGATTTGAGGATGACATGATACTATATACAGAAAACCCAAAAGACTATATCAAAAAACTGCTAGAACTGATAAATGAATTTAGTAAGTCAGAGGATACAAAATCAATGTAAGAAATCCATTACATTTCTACACCAATAATGAAAGAACAGAAAGAGATATTAAGAAAATAATCCCATTTATAACTGCACCAAAATCAGTAAGATACCCAGTAATAACCCTAATCAAAGCAGTGGAAGACCTACAGTCTGAAAATTATAACACCGATAAAAGAAATTCAAGATGACACAAAGAAATGGAAAGACATCTCACACTTATGGATTGGAAGAACACATATTGTTAAAATGTCTATACTACCCAAAGCATGCTACATGTTAAATGCAATCCCTATCAAAATATGAGCAGCATTTTTTTATAGAACTAGAAGAAATAGTCCTAAAATTTGTATGGAACTATAAAAGACCTTAAGTAGACAAAGAAATCCTGAAAAAGAAAAACAAAGCTGAAGGTATCACAATTCTGGACTTCTAGTTATATTACAAAGCCGTAATCATCAAGACAGTATGGTCCTGGCACAAAAACAGACACATAGATCAATGGAACAGAACAGAAAATCCAGAAATAAACCCACAGCTATGTGGTTAATTAAATTTTGACAAAGTAGGAAAGAATATCCAATGGGAAAAATCCAACACCATTCAAGAAATGTTGTTGGGAAAACTGTACAACAATATGCAAAAGAATGAAACTGGACCACGTTCTTACACCAGCCACAGAAACAGACTAAAAAAATATCTATCTTTGATCCTGTTTTTCAGTGTCTTAATAGAATGTCCTTCAGTCCTAGACCTGTCAGCTCTACTGCTGCTGGCATGTCTCCAAAACTGCAACAGAGTTTCTTTAATGATGTTCTATCCAAGGTTATGACAGCAACTCACCTTGAATCTGATGAGAGTAGGAGGGACTGGACGAATGATTGATTCGGCAATGATTCTGCAAGAGCCGTTTTTAAAGTGATTTCCAGGAAGGCATAGTGTGCAGTTCATGTGTAACAAAAAGCTGTTTTCTATCTACATATTAATCTTTCAAATCACATAACTTCTCTCATCCAATAAAGCCTTTTCTTTTCCTTTCTTTCTTCTTCTTCTTTTTTTTTTTTTTTTTTGGCTTTCCTTAAGTGCTTTTCCTTTTAATCTTTTTCTTTCATAATTAAACCAGATAATTATTACCATATGGACATTTCCATTGCAGAACAAGAATGAAAAGTATCTTTTGGAATCTCAAAACAAGACTGAGAAAGAGCTACGTCACTAGGGCCAGCTTCCTTTCGTTCTAAAGTCATAGTTCCCACTGTCAGGATGATTTATCTTGGTCTTCCTTCTCTCTGACAACATTTAGGAATAAAATATTATAAACAGGAAAATCAGGGATATGGGATGGAGGCAAGACCTTAGAATATCTAGAAATCTAGCATTCAGCCTGCCTCTCCCTAGGATAGGATAAGAAACTCTGCAACCAACAGTGTAATTCTTTTTTACCTGAGAAACTGGAACAATAATTTCTGCCTGAGCAATGAAGGAGCATTTGAGAAAATAAGATGTCAGTGACTGAAAGATTCACAGTAAAGCAAAAAAAAAGGGTAATGTGGCAGGATGTAACCATCCTGCTGTTTAGGGGTACCTGGGTGGCTCAGTCGCTTAAGCCTCTGCCTTCAGCTCAGGTCATGATCTCAGGGTCCTAGGATTGAGCCCTAGAATTGGGCTCTCTGCTCAGCAGGGAGCCTGCTTCCTCCTCTCTCCCTCTCTGCCTGCCTCTCTGCCTACTTGTGATCTCTGTCTGTCAAATAAATAAATAAAATCTTTGAAAAAAAAAAAGAATTAGTTTGTTAGTAAGGAAAACCTCTTTGGCTCCCAAAGAGAAAGGCAGATCAAGTCTATGGTTATGAAGCCCGTGGAAGGGAAAATTGTTTGGGGGAGGGGTTGTGCAGGGGTGGGAGCCAGAGATAAAAAAAAACAATGCATAGTGGATTAGAGACCAAAGTTGCTGCCCTCAGGGTCAGTAAAGTTACTGAAAAAGTGGGGCTTGAAATGACCCAGGGAGAGACCCTGGAGAATGGTAACATGATATAGATCTGGGGTGGGGGTGGCGGTTCCCTAGACCTCTGGGCTTCAAGGCTGGATAAAGGTCCAAAGCCCCCAGGGATCCTGGCACAGAAGCAGCAGAACCATCCATCAGTGGGGACTCTGTGCCTGGAGCCTTGATCATTCAGCCTGCTACGAGTTCAAGACTGAGTCCCCGTGCGCCCGGGTGGCTCAGTTGGTTAAACGGCTGCCTTCGGCTCGGGTCATGATTCCAGGGTCCTGGGATCGAGCCCCCGCATCAGGCTCTCATCAGAGAGCCTGCTTCTCTCTCTCCCCATCTCCCTGCCACTCTGCTTACTTGTGCTCTCTCTCTAGCTGTCAAATAAACAAATAAAATATTTTTTTAAAAAAATAAAAAGACTGAGTCCCACCTATGAAATTTTAATATAGCCCCAGGTTTGGGAGTGGGAAAGATGGTATGAGGAAAATCAATGGCAAAGACTGAATTTTTATTTCTTTGATATCTAGGTGACTTGAATTTTAGAGTCTGATTTAAGATAATTAGAGAAACAATGGCTGTAATGGGCACTGAATCTCTTAAGGTTAACATTACACTGTTACAAATATTTATACAATTTTACAAAAAACAAAAGGCTCTCCAACTTGAAGACACTAGTATTAGTTGGAGATCTCTCTGACACTGGGTGCCTTTAATTTTCTTAAAAAGGTAAATATAGTAGTTCTAAAACAGTGTTATGTTGGTCTTCTTTTAGGTTAAAAAGTGCATCACATATAGTTTTTTCTACCATCTGAAAAATGGAAGTCCTTATCCAGATTGATGTAAAGATTTTTTAAAAATATTTTATTTATATGTTTGACAGAGAGGGAGAACAAGCAGGGGGAGCAGCAGCAGGAGAGGGAGAAGCAGGCTCCCCGCTGAGCAGGGAATCCAATGCAGGGCTTGATCCCAGGATTCTGCGATCATGACCTGAGCCAAAGGCAGATGCTTAACAGATGGAGCCACCCAGGTGCCCCTGCAAAGATGATTAGGATTGCAGAAAAGACATAAGTAGCAAAAGTTATCTATTTTGAGGTAGTCACTAACTTTCTTTTAATTACCCAAATCTGGACTTATACTGTATTCTATTTTATAGATGAAAAATTAGAACTAGAGGTTATCTAAATAAATTTATGAAAATAATAATAGTTAAATGAGAGACCTGGTGAAAAATCTATATTTTGTAACTCCCAGATATCAAGGGACTATGTAGCAACCTTCTCTTAAATTCCTAACCTAGTCACAATTAGGCGACCAAAAAAAAAAGAAGGCCACTTCCGCAGAGAACAACTGTTACACGAATGAGTATGTCATTTGCTTCCAGCACATTAGAACAGTTTCTTAAAGGCTTCTCTCAAGTGGAGTCAGAAGTAGAGTGTGTAATTTTGGACCACGTAACTCATGATTGTCAAACAATGTTGTCAAATATGAAACGGTTTCAATAATGACCCTGCTATACAAACTAAGCTTCAGTGAACTTGAACTTCATTAGCAAACACTGTTTACTTGCTAAGAAGCCTGTGACTGGGTCCCCTAAACACAGCTTCTTTGAGAATTTACTTCGGGCTCCACCCTCTCCGTGGGAGCCAAGACTGGTGACTTGCAACCCACTTAACTTATCACCGTTTCCAGTCAGTAGTGAAATACATTCAACTGGGAACCATTCGACTAAACCAACTTGGAACAAGTTTAATTTCTAAATCCCAAATTCATGTTCACCGAGGAATCTTAAAGTCTGGATAAATGAAGCAGTTAAATGAGGCAAGCTGCTGGAATGAAGTGTGTGAGATGCTGCCGGTGTGAGACACAGCAAGAGTGTCTGAGGAAGAGATATTTAGTCTGGGATCCAGGCATAGAGCATGAATGGCCTTCAGAGAGTCTATGAAGACCTCCCTGAAATCATATGCAAAATTCCCTGATTGTGTACCCAAGTGCATTTTTCCAGAGAGATTCTTCCGACTTTATAGGAAATGTCCAAACAGGTTTGTTAAGAACATCCCTCAAGCATTTGGGCACTGGGAGGTTCTGGCTGACCTCTTCTTGAAGCTCAAAGTTGATCAACATGACTCTTTGTGGAGCAAGCAAAATTAATGAGTGCTAATGGAGCATTAATACGAGGCCAAAAGAAATATCTGAAGCTCAGGAAATTTACATTTTAGTGCTGCGGCACACCTGAGGAAAGTATTTTGAATCATGAAGTCTTTGCCACTAACCCTACACAGCAGGGGAATCGTTTCTGATCAAGACAAATTTTAATATAATCCCTTATCAACACAGATGAAGAGAGAATTTTACATCTTTCTGTTCCAGATGGTGCCATTTTATCAGTTTCACTCCTTGGTAGGCTCAGTTAATTAAAGTCCTCACTGTTTGTTAATGGCAGATTTGTGCTGCAAAAATGACTCTGGAACAGATGTTGGCAGATTTGTCAAAGCGGCTGGCTAATCATCCTGACTGCTCCGAAGGACTATTCCATTCCACCCACACTGAACTCTTGCAAGACCTAAATAACACCTTTCCCTGTCCCGATTTTAAAGGTGAGGCAAGGGGAAGAAGGGATTCTGGTGGGAATGGGGAAGAACAATAGCAAGATCCTTGGGCAAAGTCATCCGTTTTGCAAGGAATGAGGGCATTCCAGGAGACAGTTTCAAATGCAAACGTACCATGATGATGTATTTTTTATGAGACGCTGCCTGTTAGTCTCACCACAGACTCCCTAATCAGCTGGCATTCATGCTTGCTATAAACTAGCAACTCAAATAAACTTTTATCTCACACCTTTAGTCTTGTCCTGTCAGCATATATTGGCAACTAAGATGGCAGCCTAGTATAACCAAAGAAAAAAGGAAAAGGTAACAGTGACAACCCATTAACACAAAAGAAGAACCAAACCTATGGTAGGTACCTTGTTCTACCTCCAAAGTTCTATGGGTGTTTGAACTCCAGTTTGTAAGGGGGACTTCTGAATATTGTCTGTCCCCTGGCAATTTCAGACCACTGTCTATCACTAATGCCTGCAAGAGAAAAACCTAAGAAAGGGTTGGAATAAACAGCTTTCATTAGAATGAAATGAAATGAAATAAAATAAAATAGAACAAAACAAAAGAAAAGAAAATGATTTGCAAACTATAAGGCTCTGCAGAGGTGTCAACATCTTTTTAAAAAAATTACTGAGGTTCCTCAAAAATCCACTGACTTGAGATATGACATACAATAGTGAAAACATCTTTCGCTAGCCTAGTAATTGATTTGTGTATATGTTTTAAATAAGCCAAATTCAGGGGTGCCTAGGTGGCTCCATGGGTTAAAGCCTCTGCCTTCAGCTCAGGTCATGATCCCAGGGTCCTGGGATCCAGCCTTGCATCGGGCTCTCTGCTCAGCAGGGAGTCTGCTTTCCTCTCTCTCTCTGCCTGCCTCTCTGCCTACTTGTGATCTCTCTCTCTGTCTGTCAAATAAATAAATAAAATCTTAAAAAAAAAAAAAGCCAAATTCACTTAGGCACTCTAGGTAGTGTTACTAGCTCTCTTGAAGAGGAGACAATCTCCTTTCAGTTAAATCATAATGTGTTTTTTAGTGATTCATAAAAATCTTACTTTACACAGAATTTTAAACCTAAATTTTGTGTGCAATATTATACTTCAGTATATATTTATTGCAATTATTGATGGGAGTAAAGAATATTATGTAAGACCTGCCATAAAGATGCGAAAGAGCTGCAGCAAAGAAACACTCAATTATTCACCAAAGTTGTTGGGACCAAAGAACCAGACTGCCACTTGCTTCCATATCAAGCTTTTCTTTTTATTATAAAGTTCATCATAATAAGCTCTACAAAACGGGGCGCCTGGGTGGCTCAGTGGGTTAAAGCCTCAGCTTTCGGCTCAGGTCATAATCCCAGGGTCCTGGGATCGAGCCCTGCATCAGGCTCTCTGCTCAGCAGGGAGCCTGCTTTCCTTCCTCTTTCTCTGCCTGCCTCTCTGCCTACTTGTGATCTCTGTCAAATAAATTAAAAAAAAAAAAAAAAAAAAGAAAGAAGCTCTACAAAACTTTAAAGAATTTTCCTAAATCTAATAGTGTATATATAGTCCTATTCCATAAAATCTTATTTGAAGGATTTGTCTGCTTATAAAAACAGTGTCTTACTGGGATTGGAGCTGGAGTGTTTATATTTATTATAAATGAGTATGTTTCAAAAGCATTAAGAGCCTCTCACTCAAATAAAAATATGCAAAGAGCTATGGCACACAGCCTCCAAAGTCATTTTACATAACCCCTGCCCTGTGGTAGAGTGCCTAGTAAGTCACACAGAAAAGAGGTGTGAACTACCTTTTAAATAACCAATACGGGTGAAGGACAGAAGGGATATTTTGGCTAAAAAGTTTAGAAACACAAGAATGTTTCAACATTTAAAAAGGTTTGGAGGCAAATTGGGCTTCCAACCCATGAAACATAAGGGAAATATGTAAACACAAAGAGCAGAAGGGGAAGAAGAAGAAAGAGGAGGAGGAGAAGGGGGGGGAGAGCAGGAGGGGGAGGAGGGGGAACAAAGAGGGAGAAGGAGGAGGAGGAGGGAGAAGGAGGAGGAGGAGAATAGCAAAGCGAGGATCATATAAAAGATACACAAAGTATTCTAAGGTGTAAGTATCCGCGTTGTTCTAGTTCCTTGGTGGTCTGGTGAAAGCGTTTCCTGACCTTCCTCTACTTCACCCCAGCAATGGGAATGAGGCCCTGGCAAGGGATGGATATCATCGTCATCAAACAAATGAAGCTCTATTTTAGTTAAGGAAAATGTTACCAGCACTTAAGCACACTTTTCTGTGGCTGTAGTGTATTCTGGCATTTAGAAACCTCTAGTCATGGGAAGCTCCACCAGTGGAAGGGGTAACCATAACTATCCATGTACTCCGATAGAAGCCTCAATCAAGCACAGAAGCCAGACCCAGAGGTACCATTCTGGTACTCTGAAGTTTACATGAATATGCTTACAAAGTACAGTGCTAAGAACTACATGTTCCCACTCTGTGTCACACCATGTATACACCTTAACAGATCACTTGTTTTTACCTTCACCAAGTAGTTCTAAATAATTATCATTGCTTTGTCAGTGTGGAAAAAGAAATTAATGAGTATTAAATAACTCCCATGGGCTTTGCTAAAGAGTTGGGAATTCCAAAGCAAGTCAGTCTCACTTAGAATTCCCTGATGTTTTGCATTTCAGTACGCCGACAATTGAAAATATCTTGGTTTGCTATAAAAATTATTTTTAAGGTGTGCCTGGGTCATGCAGTCAATTAAGCATCCAGTTCTTGCTTTCGGCTCAAATCATGATCTCAGGATCATGAGACCGAACCCCAACCTGGTTGGGGCTCAGCAGAGTCTGCTTAAGATCTTCTCTGCATCTCCTGCTGCCCTTCCTCCCCAAATCCTCCACCCCCTGCTCATGTGCATATGCAGGCACATGTTCTCTCTCTTTAATAAATACACCATACATTCTTCTTTTTAAAGGTTTATTTATTTATTTATTTGGTGGGGCGCAGGCAAGGCAGACGGAGAAGGAAAAAGATAATCCTCAGGCCGACTCCCCGCTAAGTGCAGAGCCCAAGGCAAGACTCTATCCCAGGACCCCAGATCATGATCTGAGTCAAAAGCAAGAGCCGTCTATCTGTCCAACCAACTGAGCCGCCCAGGTGCCCCTCAAATAAATAAATAAATCTTTAAAAATACATATATTTTTAAACTGTACCTTAACTACTTTAAATCTTTTTGTCTTGACTCCTTCCATCTAATAGCAAAATACGGTTATTTCTTTATCCACCATTTATACACGTTCGTAATCATTAAGTTTAACTATTTCTCTGGACATGTGCCTGTTGAACTCTTATGCTGAATTCTTTCTCATTGTTGGAGATGAGTACCTGGAAGGTCATTTCTTAAGTCAAAACCCTTTCTAGCTTTAAAACTGATACAGGCAGTGGATGTGGAGGGAATAATCTTCCTTGAGACCCATTTACATAGGCAGTACATATAAAAGTTAAATTAGTTGGTCTTTGCAACAACCTTTAAGAAAGGTATTATGTAGTTCTGAGAGGTTAAGTAATTCAGTTAGGTGTATGTAGCAACTGGTGGAAACCCCTGGAAACCAAGAGTACAACACTATTGATAATCATCCAAACATTGTCCACGAAGGGGGCCTACTTCATGGATCTCATTTATTTCTATCTTATCTCCAAGTTCACCCTTATTGTGAAGTTGGCTTAGTCTAATTATGACACACTTGTTATGCTAAATGCCCATCCTTCAGGTTCCAGGATCACCAAGTCAACTTCTAAAAGTCCTTTGGCTTTTCTTCATTTTGTAGAGAAAATATAATGATCTCACTGATGAGGGTAATCCTGCTCATGTAAATTTGGTGTTGGAGCTCTGGTCTTCTTCATCATTCTCTTGAGTTTGGATGAAGTGAATATACCAGTGATGTATGGATACACTAGTAATGGGTTCACAGAATCTGGTAATGTATTGCTAAGGTAAATAATGCCTCTTTGAGATAGATGATGCACTTCTCTTTTTTTTTCTTTTTCTTTTTTTTTAGATTTCATTTATTTATTTGAGAAAGAGAGAGAGGGAGAGCATGAGCAGGGGAATGGGCAGAGAGAGAGGGAGAAGCAGATTCCCCAGCTGAGCAAGGAGCCCAATGTTGGGCTCAATCCCAGGACCCTGGAATCATGACCTGAGCTGAAGGCAGATGCTTAACTGACTGAACCACCCAGGTGCCCCAGATGACTCATTTCCAGCTGCTCTGTATGCATCATGGTTTGTTCTACCAAGAACAGTTATATAGTTTTCAAAAAATCCTTATAGTACAGAGAAATATAATAGTCCCCAAAGTACTCTTTGTTTACTTTTATTTTGTTTAGATGATCTCATAAGACACAATAATCCTTCCACATGTTATAAGGAAGGCACTATAAATATACTCCAGTTTTTACCTGGAAACAAAATTCCCATAGCAGAGCAGCTCATCTGCCCCGTGGAAGAGAAGACTTATATTTTAGTTATATGGAAAATCTAAGATAATATTTTATGGATTATAGCTAGACTTGATAACTCTTTTCAGGCTTTAACTTAATGTAAAATTATACCAAATTCAAAACATAGTCACCAAAAGACTCTTACTAATCAGAAAGGCATTATAATAGGAATACAAGGAATATATGACTCAAGAGTAGAATATAAGTTTAGCAAATTTATCTCCCAATTAGTTATTTTTATGGATTTTAAAATTGCTGTCCTTGAACAAAAAAAGGAAGAAAAGAAAAACTGAAACTCTCTTGAACTGTAGACAGTTCGGGACGCCTGAGTGGCTCAGTGGTTAAGGATCTGCCTTCGCTCATGATCCCAGGGTTCTGGGATGGAGTCCGGTATCACGCTCCTTGCTCAGCAGGGAGCCTGCTTCTCCCTCTACCTGATGCTCTCCCTGCTTGTGTTCTCTCTCTCTCTCTCTCTCTCTCTGACAAATAAATACATAAAATCTAAAAAAAAACAAAAAACAAAAAACAAAAAACCTGTAGACAATTTAAAAAGACTTGTCATCAGTGACTGTGACCTAACCCCCCACACTTCTTCCATACTCTGTGTTCATCTTCAAGTTGAATGTTTGTGTTATTTATGTATTTAACAAGAAAAAGAGATACTTCATTTGAATAATTTTTAACGTGATCTTTAATGTGGAAAACGCCATTTTTTCTTACCAAAAAATTTCAACTGGAAAGTCTAAGTGAACCAGAAATGTTCATCTTGTGAATGTCTAAGAAATAATCTGTGTGATCATTTTCTTGCATAGTAGATAAGGCAAACAGTAAAACTCTTGTAATTCCTAACACTGAAAGGACTTGAGAAGATCACATGGATTTAAGCATTGTTTCAACAGAGCCTGTTTTGGTTGCTATGCAGGAATAATTGTTCTGGCCTTTTGATGATGCCTCATGAAATAAAATTTATATTCTGATAGTTGTTGCATCATTCAAAACAGTTTCCATCTGAGCTTTTTTTTCTTCTTCTCCTTCACTTCCTCCTCTTTCTTCTGATTGCTGTATTTGTCTTACAATGGTTTGAGATGCTATTATTTACCACGTGGGGTCTACTGCCTATGCATACCTGAGCACTGCTACTCTTCTACAGGAGCAAAGAGTTTGTGGGAGCTCAGTCGTCCATCGCTCCTACGGCACTAATGAAGGACCAAACGGTTCCTTCCAAGTTTCCCTTTCCCTTATGTGAATGAGTTTTTGAAGTTGTTTTTGTTGTTTCTGTTGTACTTTGGTTTTGCCTGACATTATTAAAATACCTCTGGTTTTTAGAATAAATAGTTTAAGTACCAGTTGCTTTTTATTTATTTTAAATATCTAAACTAATTGCTAAGTATTAATTTTCTTTACTGTGAAGCAGTCAAAAATTAAAAGGTAACTTACTTTCAATTTCCTGATTCAGTAACAGAAATCCAGCCTCAATTTATTACTATTCTTAACTTTTTAAAAAGAATTTATTTATTTCCTTGAGAGAGAGAGAGAGAATGTGGAGGAGGGGAGGGGCAGAGGGAGAGGGAAAGGGAGAGAAACCCTGCTGAGTGTGAAGCCTGACGTGGGGCTTGATCTCACGACCCTGAGATCATGACCTGAGCTGAAATCAAGAGTCGGACACTTAACTGACTGAACTGTCCAGGAGCCCCTTAACTATTATTCTGAAATAACTTTACCCTTGCTGCAGAACCAGTTTCCCCCAAAGGAAACACCTTTGAAAACCATAGTACAAATGATCCACATCAGAAAACTAAGATTTGTACACTATGAACTAAACTGTAGATCTTAGCGAGTGTTTAGCCTGTTTTTACATACACTCACTTTGAGGGGGGAAGTGAGGTAATATAGTGAGGTATATATCACATTTGATTTGTGGAAACACTACTAACCTGAATATAGTCTGTTTCACGACTCCGAAGAAACTCCTTCATGCTAATCCTTTATTGTCATGCCCTCAGCTCCTGCCAATCACAAGCTCAGTTCTCCCTCACTATAATTTTGTCATTCCAAGAGTGTGACATAAAATGGAATCATGCTGTGGGTAACCTTTTGAGATTGCATTTTTCACTTAGTGTAATGCCTGGAGGGTCTTCTGCAGTTTTTGTCTACCATATATCAGCAGTTCAATCCTTTCTGTTGTTGAGTTATATCAGACAACACACAGATACTGCTATTGTTGAAGAATGCTTAGTTATGTAAATATGGCCTCTCGTCTTTTTAAAAAATAAGTTATATTTCATAGCTTTTAGATTCTGTTGTTAACAGAAATCCCGAGTTCAAAATTTAACATCGACATTGTTTTTTCTTTAGTAGTAAACTCAAGGGATTTGACCAAACTCAATCTAAATTTCATTTAAACTCCAGACTCCAGACCCTTGTAAAAATGATTTTTTTTTTTTTTAAGGAAGAAGCTCAAAATGACATAAGGCACCTTTCTTAAGGCATGCAATAAATTCTGTGGTTTTACTTTCTAGCTATAGTGCCCCTATTAATTCAAAGTTGTTTGGGTCTGTCCAGCACCTCATACCTTCAACGGGTAAGAGCACTCTGAAGGGACTAAGAGCAGGGAAGCCTAATGCCTGATAAGGTTTAAAAACAATCATATCTCTCAGCCATACTGATTTCGGAATGGCATGTGGCAGAAGTCAGGCTAATCAGAGTCAAAATCAACAAACTCAATAATGGGATATGTGTTACACTACCAAGAAAGAAACCTCTTTTGCTGCTGAAATAATTGTACCACAACATAGAGACAGCTAGATTAGAATGAAGCCAACTGAGAGGAAAGCAATACTGAGAAACAGGGGGAAAGCAAATCTTGCGGATATCATTTGAATCTTTGGATCTTGCCACATTTGCTCTAAATTAATCCTTTTTTGCCTGCTTTGTGGAAATGGATATGGTCCCTTCAAAAATGTTTCTATGCAGGTCTGCATCATGTTAGACGCTGTCAGTAGAGGGCACCAGAGAAACACTGAAGGAGAAAATGGGTTTGCTTCCTGGTTCCTGTGCGTGGGCCCTTCAGTTTCCAGCTCCGCAGCTTCTCTAGAACCCAGGTCCTCCAGTGCACAATGGCTTCCTCAGCGTCAAGCTTCTGCGGTGTGTGCTGGCTTAGATATTCAGTGGCCGGCACCTTCCCTCTGTACTTCCTTGCGCCCATTTGTAGCTGAGTGCCTCCAGTCAATGAGTCACCTCTCCATGAATTTTCTTACATCCTAGAAGGTGCATTTCAGGCAAGTTCCATGGGGGAGAACTTCCAGAAAGTTCTGCCAGTGCAGCATTACAGAGGGCTCAGCGATCCAGTGAGCCAAGGCCATGCCCTCTCCAACAAGGTCTGGATCTCAGTCTGGGTGTGCACTTTTCTCAATCTCATCTCTGGGAGTCATGGCTACTTCTTATATCTGCAAGGTCTACACTCTTTTTCTTTTCTTTCTTTCTTTCTTTCTTTCTTTTTCTTTTTTTTCTTTTTTTAGATTCTATTTATTTGACACAGAGAGAGAGCACAAGTATGTGGAGTAGCAGGCAGAGGAAGAGGGAGAAGCAGGCTCCCCCCCCACACCCCCCAAGTGAGGAACTTGAGGCAGGCCTCAATCCCAGGACCCTGGGATCATGAACTGAGCCAAAGGCTGTTGCCTAACCATTTGAACCACCCAGGTGCCCCATGCTATGCCTACATTCTTGGGACCTTGTTATTTCTTACTAGTCAATTACTTGATACTCTAATCCCCTGTGGTAATTATTAATTCCTCATATTAAACTTTCCCTATTCAAATTGTTATACAGTTTCTCTTTACTGATTAGACCCAGATTGATACCCCATGCCTGAGGCTAAACTACCCTTGGACTTGTCCATTTTGTGATCTAATAAATTCCACTTTCTGCTGATATTGGCTATAGCTGGGTTTTTGTAACTGGCACTTGAAGAGTTCTGATACAAATAAGACCCATAAAATTAATAAGGTTAATAAAGACTAAGTGATCTTAGAAATCCCCATAAATTTTTTTTTTAAATAGATAGCATTCAAACTTCATTAAACTGACTCGAATTCTAGAGAATTTTTCTGAGTTACACAAGAATGATATTAGAGGTGGCTCAGTCCATTAAGCCTCTGCCTTCAGCTCAGGTCATGGTCCCGGGGTCCTTGGACTCTCTGCTCAGCGGAGAGTCTGCTTCCCTCTCTCTCTCTCTCTGCCTACCTCTCTGCCTACTCGTGATCTCTGTCAAATAAATGAAATCTTAAAAAAAAGAATGATATTAGAGTAACACTTTGGAATATGCTCCAAATTATTTTTAAAATCCCTATTAATAAACTTCACAACTTTGATTCAGGACTTCAGTGTAAGAAGCCTGTTTCATGCCATGTACCTCCCCATAAGCAGCGGAGAATCCTTCTCAGGGAATTGATACTAATCACTCTCTGGTGCTCAATCAATGTAACAAAGTAACCATTAAGTAGTTAGTGCACTTATATTGATCCAGAGACTATTCAAAAATGAACACATGTGAATGGTAAAAGCAGATTTAATATAAGATATAGATATAGTAAGCCGAGTGTCCTTAAGCAAAGAAATATTATAAGTTATTTTTAGTTTTGGCTTTGTGCTTTTATTATCTTACGTGTGCACAGAAGTTGGTTCTTAGCTGATATTTTCCCAGATGCTATATTAATTGAAAGCAGTTCTCTTATTTTTGGAATAAGTATGAATTGTGTAGTCAAATTAAAAATACAAAAATTGGGGCACCTGGGTGGCTCAGTCCCTTAAGCATCTGACTCTTGATTTTGGCTCAGGTCATGACCTCAAGGTTGTGAGATAGAGCCCCATGTTGGGCTCTGCACTGGACATGGAGCCTGCTTAAGATTCTCTCTCTCCCTCTTCCTCTGCTCCTTCCCCCTCTTTCTCTTTCCCTCTCTAAAAACACTAAAAAAAAAAAAAAAAAAAGAAAAAGAAAAAGAAAAAGAAAGAAAAGAAAGAAAGAAAGAAAGAAAGAAAGAAAGAAAGAAATCTGGCCCGTCCCTAAAAGATACTCTCTGAATGAAAAAATAGCACATAAATAGACTGTCTCCAATTTTGACTGCAAAAGTAAAGGAAAGACCAGGGTGATTTGGATATGAATATTTAATAATTATTGCCTATCTATCAACTTCCAAGTAATTAAGATAATAACAAATAGAAATGTGCCAGTTAGAATTTTGCCAGTAAAGTCATATCAATAGCATTTCAAAACTTAAAGAAATAGTAACTAAAACCCAAACAAGAAGTGTCAGACTTATGTCACAAGCCTACATTGTCTGCTGCCAACAAAATGTTGGTGGGAGGAGATGCCAAAGTTTAAGGGTCTGGGTCCTAACTTATATTTTTATGACTGCTATAAAAGGGACAAGGACATTATATGGCCAAGAGTTAATAACCTGTTTTCTCCTTCAAAAATGTATAAGGGTCCAAAAGACTCTAAATTATTTGGATTAGAGTTCTGGCCACTGTAGTTTGAAGGAAAACAGAGTTTGGAATATGACACAGATTTGAGGCTTTCATGGCTGATGTGCTATTTTTTTTTTTAAGATTTTATTTATTTATTTGACAGACAAGATCACAAGTAGGCAGAGAGGCAGGCAGAGAGAGAGGAGGAAGCAGGCTCCCGGCTGAGCAGAGAGCCAGACTTGGGGCTCCATCCCAGGACCCTGAGATCATGACCTGAGCCGAAGGCAGAGGCTTTAACCCACCAAGCCACCCAGGTGCCCCTAATATGCTATTTTTAAGAAATGACTTAATTGTGTTATGTCATTAATATCTCTGAGTTTTATAGATATGAAGAAAGAATCCATGTATTTTATCTCAATTTTTTTATGTTTTTAATGAAAGGTTAAACTGACATTTAAACTAAAATCTTGGCTACTTAAAACATGGCATTTATTAGTCAGAAGCTAAAAAACTAGAAACAGTTTTCCATTCAGTTGAGAATATGTTAACTTAGACTCAAATTACTATACATGGAAGAAGAAACTTTTTGTTTCTGTTTTTGTTATTGCATTGTCTGTTTTGTTTTGTTTTCATCAAAGTCCACTTAACAACAGCAAAATGAAGGTTATATGGGGGAGATGGGAAATAAAATTAGAGGTTCCAACAGGAGAAATGGAGCCTGATGGGCATCTGAAATACTGGGAAAGAGACTAGCTACTTACTCTTTCTACTAGAAACTTTACATGTGCTATTTCATTAGACTCCAAAACAGTCTTGTAACAATGTCATTATTACTCCACTATGGAGAAAAACAGCGAGGGACAGAATAATCTATGATCATGACTCTAGTTCACTGGAATCCACAACCCATAGTCTCTCAATAAGCTGTGCTGCCTTTCAGTGGGAGAGAGAGGAAGAGAAGACAAAATCCAGCCAAGACAGAGAATGATGAAGAAAAGCACATTAGGTTATTACCAAAATTTCTTGCTTCTTTGTATGAATTTCTGTATCAGTGTATACTTCACTTCAGAGACAGGTGCCAATTTCAAAAACACTAAAGGGTGAAAAATTAATGCAGAATGGAAGAAATATGATAATGAGAGGCAACGCCTTTCTCTTTCCTTGATGGGGCTTCCTTGCAACTAGATTTTGTATGCCATGCATGAAGTACATGATATGATGCTCCTTCCCCTTGGTCCTTACACCTCTCAGGTTGCTCTTTGAGGAGCATGAGGGTAGACTTTATCGGTTGCAGAAAAACATTTCACTAAGCCACTGATGAGATGAAACAGAGGATCAATCACAGTAATAGGCTCAGTGTTAATCATTTAAAGTTCAGATAACTGAAATTTTCTATGATAGTCAACATTATGTTTAAGTAAAAAAATCTTCAATAAGATGTGGAAAATCCAACTTTTTCTTTTTAGGTTTTATTTATTTATTTGACAGACAGAAATCATAAGTAGGCAGAGAGGTAGGCAGAGAGGGGGGAGAATCCAACATTTTAAAAGCACCATACACTACAATTATATTTGGGTATTTTTTTCCCCTTTGCGCTTTACTGATTATGCCACGGGGTTCCTAACTGATGCTACCAAAAAAATGTTGAAAATATCAACAAAACTATCTTTAGTGGCATGTGGTATCTCTTTCATTCCACCACTTTTTTTAAAAAAAGATTTTATTTATTTGTTTATTTATTTATTTTTCAGACTAAGAGAGAAAGAGTCCAAGTTGGCAGAGTGGCAGGCAGAGGCAAAGAGAGAAGCAGGCTCCCCGCTGAGCAAGGAACCCGATGCAGGACTCCATTGCTCACCGGCCCCTGGGATCACGACCTGAACCAAAGGCAGTGGCTTAACCAACTGAGCCACCCAGGCATTCCAATTCCACCACTTTTTTATTTCAGTGGAATTGACAGTCTCCTGACAGATGTGTATTGCATTATAAAAGACTTACGAGGCTATCTTCAGAAGACTCCAACAATTCTTAAAAACAACAGAAACAGTAACAGAAAATAGATACTTCTGTTGAAAATAAAGAGAAAAGAATGATTTTTCGACTCAAGTTTCCAGAATGTATGGTTTTATTCCCTCTCTCTGATATAGTTAGATCATTTCATTAAATTATTAGACATTCCCTTCCCCTTCAGCATGAGGAATGCTGTTTCCTAAAGAAAACGGCAAGAGGGACATGGTACCTCTTCTTACACATTGCTTCTAAACAAATCACATTTTCTGCTCAGGTGAAGCCTCAATAAATTTCTTTCAAAAATCTTCTAATTTATTATCCCATCATGTTGCTATTCCTTTCCCTGTATTAGACATGCTTACCATGAATGACTTATACATTCTTACAAAGAAGACACTTCTTCCTGGGTGTGTGTCTTGGGCAAAACCTACTGTGCCACGGATGGTGGATTAATATTGAAGAAAACACACCGAGGGGCTGTTTGTTTCTTCTTTTCAAAGGACTCACAGGAGCATTCTATCTTTGTGGCAGGAAATAGCCTAATCTCATTCTATCACATATTTTAACTGAGATAAAAAAGAGTATATACAAACTGAGGGTCATAATTTTAAAAGTCAAAACTTGTTTAAAAATAGAATGTGAAGGCAAAGAGTTTGCTAGGTACCATCAACAGAACTAAAAGAGGACAGCCTACCTTAACCCTTGATTATTTTGTGGGGAATAAGGTTTCCAACTTCTACTAACCCCATTTTTCATTGATCTGGGCAAGGAATCTCACAGCCCTAGCATTTAAAAAAATTTTTTTTAAAAGACTTTATTTATTTATTTATTTGACAGAAAGAGATCACAAGTAGGCAGAGAGAGAAAGGTGGGGGAAGCAGGATCCCCGCTGAGCAGAGAGCCTGACTCGGGGCTCAATCCCAGGGCCCTGAGACCATGGCCCAAGCTGAAGGCAAAGGCTTAACCCACTAAACCAGGTGCCCCTAAAAAAATTTTTTTATTAACATATAATATATTATTAGCCCCAGGGGTACAGGTCTGTGAATCTTCAGGTTTACACATTTCACAGCACTCACCATAGCACATACCTTCCCCAATGTCCATAACACAACCACCAACCACCCCCCCCCAACCCCGCAACCCTCAGTTTGTTTTGTGAGATTAAGAGTCTCTTAAAACCATGTTCCTGGGGCACCATGGTGGCTCAGTCAGTTAAGCGTCTAACTTTATTTTGGCTCAGGTCATGAACTCAAGACAGTGAGATTAAGCCCTGAGAGATTGAGCATGGAGCCTACTTAAGATTCTTTCCCTCCCTTTCCCTCTGCCCCTCCCCTGCCCTCTCTCTCTCTCTCCCTCTCTAAATAATAATAATAATGATAATAATAATAAAAAATAAATAAAACCATGTTCTTAAATCAAAGCATACATCTGTCTCTAAGAAGCATTACTCTTAAGATCTAGGGCTATAATACATGCTCAACTTTGTTTTCTTAAGGATTCCTCATCATAGAAACTTATTGTAAACCAGCCATTAAAATGACTGTTGGCAGTTTCCTGAAATATACAAATATACATTTAGAGATAGTTTATACTCAAATAATTGCATCAACCTTATTATCTAGGCAAAGTAAAAGTGTATATATGCTTCATGTTCATGCAAGTAGAGAGGGCAGTAAACGGTGTATGCTGCAATATTTATGACCTCCTACAAACACAAAATTTCATTCTTTGAAAATTTATTGGTATCCTATAACTGGGAATTAACTTTGCTGCTTTTATATCTGTCAACTCTCTATTTATCTTACTATCTTTAATTTATGGGGCCAGGAAAAATATTCCTCTATTTCAACAAGAATTTCTTTAGTACAGAAAAACAATGAGTTCTCTGCCTACTGTGACTTTTTAAAGACTAATTAAATAATGACAGAGTTTAACAAGTCCAAATATTAGTTGATGGATGCAATTGGTTGATGTACTTCAGTGGTGCATAACAATGAGATCTGACAGAACTCGCAACTGTTCTATAATAAATCAACTTGATGATCTTGGATTTCTGAAATAAGAAATATAGTAGCTCTTTTGAGATCAGATATTTCCTAAGAAAATAAACAGGGGTGATGTTGGGAGGGAAGACATATCAGAAATGTTTCCTAAGTGGATGGCACTTTGGAACATAATCCATAAATTGTCATAATATTCTTCAAAATATCATCAAGCTGTGTACTCTATAGAGGGCTGGGGCAGAGTATATGGTTTATCCTTTAATTAGTTCTAACTTCTTTCAAGGGGAAACCCAAACTATTTTTTTTTAAGATTTTATTTATTTATTTGACAGACAGAGATCACAAGTAGGCAGAGAGGCATGGAAAAAAGAGAGAGGAGGAAGCAGGCTCCCTGCCAAGCAGAGAGCCCGATGCGGGACTCGATCCCAGGACCCTGGGATCATGATCTGAGCTGAAGGCAGAGGCTTAATCCACTGAGCCACCCAGGCGCCCCACACTATTTTTTTTTTTTTTTAAAAAGAGGCCTGCCTATATAGAAAATGTCACCAATGGACACTCCCACAGAGAAGCAAAGAGATGAAAACTCATTTCTCATAACTGTGTCAAACAGAAAAAAGAGAAAATATATAATGTAATTTTTTCACATTTTACATTTCACATCTTCTTGATTGCTACAGAGCATCTTTGCCCTTGACTCTTAGTTTTTTTCACTCCAAAGAACATTCAAAGTCTTCTCTGCTCTTGGCTTTGGTTTTATAGACTCTGGGTAACAGGTAGAGAAAACTGAGAAAATCAAGAAGAGGAATGGCTTGAAGTAGGAAGAGAGGATTTTAAAAAGGAGGAAAAGGAAAAGGAGGGGCCATGGGCTGGGCTTCAGGAGAAAAAAGTTTTCTTGAGGATTAAGACAAGTTTTGGGGGACAACTGAAAGGAGTAAGAGAATTTTAAGAGATAATGCAATGAATCAAGAATCGGACCATACTCTAACATACTTAGACTACATTTTTTTTTTAATTACAATTAGTGGGCAATGTTTCTTCAAAGCAATCTAGGCTATGAGTAGGCCATGGGTGCCTTGGCTTTTATATAGGTCGCGAACAACACTCCATTTTCCTTCCAAGTCCTTGATTTCAGGAGGTTCTTCAGGACCGTCATATTCTGAATTCTCTTAACCTTGATCACCATGCATTATCTAAAAAATTGTTAAAACTTTAGATTTTTACTGGGGTATGGTATTTAATTTTCCCATATTTGTATTTTTGGATATAAAATTGCTTCAGGTGCATTTGATTAAAAAGTCTGAATTATTAAAAGGAAAAGTATAATATCCCATTCACTCCCATTCCCAATGTTCAAGGATCCCCATTATTGACAATTTTGTTGTATATTGCTGTTGTTTATAGCCATGAACATAATTTTTTAATATATTTTTTAGTTCCTTAGTATTCAGACCTGACTCTACAATCGCACAAACAAAATTCTTTCCATCATGTTGGCTCTAGAGCTCCCTTAAATGATATAATGCACGATCACATATTATTGCCAACCTCCATCTTGGTAAATTCCCATTTTCTGTCAAAACACTTGGGGTGTTTTTTGCCTCCATGTCTACATGAGTATACTCGTTAGGATAAGCTAAATGTTGCTGCACTAACACCAAATTCCATAACACAACTTTTTTTTTGACTCACACTATTGTCCAGTGTGGGTCAGCAGGGATTTCAGCCTGTTCAAGTACCTGACAGTGTGCTTCCGTGATCACAGAGCAGTAAGGCGTGGGATGACCTGGACACTGGCAGCTATAACTTCCACCTGGAAATGAGATATGTCACTTCTGTTCACTTTTCACTGGCCAAAGTAAGTTACATGGCCATGCCTAATTTCAAAAGAGGGGAGAAGTGGAATTCCATTAAGTGACTGGAAAGTAGACAGCTGAAAATACTTGGTAAACACAATTCATGACTCAGTATTGGAACACCTATAATTTCTTTTCTGGGGCTACCTCTCAAATCCTAACCACTTTTGATAATGAACAATCTTCTCCATTATTGCCTTCTATCTTTACCCTCAAATATGCCTAATGCTCTGCATGTGTATGTCCCAAAAGCATAATTTATAAAGCTGGGGGGAAAAAGGCCATTATCAAAATTTTAAGAACACTGCACAGATTCCCAAAATATGGACATTTAGTTCAAATTCTGTTTGCCTTTTTTTTTTTTTTTTAAGGCAATTTGCTTGATACACTGTTTCATGGAGTTTTTTCATTTCCATGATTCCTTACTTCTTTGTTGGGTTAAAACGGATAAGCACACAATAGAATTTAGACTTAATATGTAGCACAAGGTCTGCTGTTTGGTTCTTACAGACCTTAGCAATAACAAATGCTTACTGATTAGCAATCAAATGCTTGATATCTTTATTTTTAGACCAGGTTTTCATTTTTTCCAATCCAGTTCACGAAGAGCAAAATCATATGTGAAACAGTCACATTAAACTTGGCTGAAAAGAAAAGGCTCTGACTACAGTGCCTGGAAGAATGCTTATTCATTATTCCCTAGCCCGGCATATTTCTCCATAGAGACAAGAGCATAGACTGCAGCCATGGAAAATCTGGGGAAATACCATTTATGCTACATCAAACTTGAGCCCACTCAGGCAATGTAAATCTTTCCCATATGTGATGACTGCTTGTTGCCCAGCCTCCAATTCTAAAAGAGACACTGTAAATATTCCCAAATACTCCTTTTTAATTTCTACCAAGAGTCTGCAGCTGTCTTTATGCTTGCGGTTGAAGGAACGTTTCTCTAATAAACTGGAAAGAGAGATAATTCATCCTGGGAAGAGTAAAAGGATAGCAGTCTTAGATTTCAGGTATAAATTGGAGCCAATTTCATATCCCAGAATAGATCTAAATTTCAATAAAAATAAATTGCCCTTTATAGTGTAGATATAATAAAATTAAAGGCAGCCAAAACACAATCTATCTTGAATTTGGAATTTTATTCTAAAACCCTCCATGTTTTAGCCCCAAATATTATTATAAGGACAGTTTTCATAACCTGAAATCAAGATATGTGGTGTGATACGAAATAATTTTTACTGCTACATGGAGAGTAGGAGGCAGTCAGAGAGATGTAATATGGCCAATGAGCTGTCAGATTTCCCAAGGCATTTAGGTGATTTAATAGGGCTTCTTAAAGTGTGGTCCATGGACAACCTGCATCATAATCACCTGGAGTTTTTGTTAAAATACGTATTCCAGGGCCCAATACCAGGTTTACTGAATCAGGCACTCTGGGCGCAGACCCAGAAATCTACACTTTAAGTTCTTCACGTATTTTTTATAACTTCTAAAACCATCTAATACCCACAGATTTATTGAGAGAAGACAAGAAAAAAGAACATTTAAAATCAGGGCATTGAAAGAAAGGCAACGAAACATTCTAACTTAGATCTTAAAGCAAGGAGATATACAAATCTAGTGGTGTTTAGAAGAGAAAATCATACTCACGGCTTAATAGGGCTTCTCAAGGGTGATTTTGGAGAATCCTCGACATTGCATTTCAGGGAGGAGCAAATGTAATCCTAATCCCCACAGTAACAGTGTCTTTAAGGAATGAATTAAAATTGCTGGCACTAACTTCCCCACCCCTCACACCTGATAGTTTTCCAAGCATACCAGAGGTCCAGAATAGGCCTAGTTTTGCAGAATACCTGGATTTCTCTGATTGTGAGTATTTGTAATTTATTTCTCTCGACTACTATTTGACTCTCAATGCTAGCTCCATACTTTCCAGGATTAGATTTTCGGGTTCTCCTACTATAACCTGAGTTTTTGCTTCTTCGGTGTCTTAGTTCCTAGGTAGTGTCTGATACCCAGTTGCTCAATGAGTCTGCATTTTGTTTTCCATTTCACTCTTATGAACAATCCTATCCCTGGACTCCCACCGAACTGCTGACTGATTTCCCTGAGAACAAAAGCCTGATTGACCTGTTTAGAATACTATTCTTTGATTACCTGACATCTCTCTGGCTGGCTGGATCTCCTTTGCCACATGATGGTACCCCTGATATGACTGATTCCCCCAATTGTACCCCAGTGTTGTTAAATCTGTGGGAACCCATGCCTGACCTTTCAGAAAAGATCTTTGTTCAGAGCCTGCATTTGCTTTTGCATTTGTGAGGAGTAACAATCTCTTGCCCTACCCCAAACACTAGTCAACTTCTGCATACCATCTCCCCTCTGTCTGCACACTGGGTAATAGGAAACTGGGCCATTCGCAGACAGTTGCCAAGTTTTGGCCAAGAAATTCCATAGATGTCCCAGTGGACCAGTGAAAACCTAAACAGGCCATACTTTGGAAAATTCTCACATCAGTCAGTTAAGAACGTTTCAGAACTTAGATTTTCATAGGGAATTTCTTGGTGAGTCCAAATTTAGTCTTCATTCTGAGCAATCTATAATCCCCTCAGAAAGTCACTAAGTGATTTTTTTGTTTTCCTTTCTGTCCTTGATCTCTATGGAGCCCATAGTCTTGGAGCAGATGTTACTTTTTGGGCCCCTTAGCTGTGCTTTAAGAAAGAACTTGGGTAGGGGGCGCTTGGGTGGCTCAGTAGGTTAAAGCCTCCGCCTTCGGCTCAGGTCATGATCCCAGAGTCCTGGGATCGAGCCCCGCATCTGGCTCTTTGCTCAGCGACGAGCCTGCTTCCCCTTTCTCTCTGTCTGCCTCTCTGCCTACTTGTGATTTCTCTGTCAAATAAATAAATAAAATCTTTAAAAAAAAAAGAAAGAAAGAACTTGGGTAAGGATCACTCATTACCGGTATAGGCTCACTTTATAATGTGCTTTTTAGGCAGGCAATAATCCTTCTGAGCAATTTACCAAAATTTCAGCATTTCCTTCCTTTCTTTCTTTTCTTCTTTCTTTCTTTTTCTTTTTAAGATTTTGATTATTTATTTGACAGAGAGAGAGAGCACAAGCAGGCAAACAGCAGGAGGAGGGAGAAGAAGAAGCAGGCTCCCCACTGAGCAGGAAGCCTCACATGGGACTTCATCCCAGGACCCTAGGATCATGTCCTGAGCCAAGGACAGACACTTAACCAACTGAGTAATCCAGGCACCCCAAGTTTCATGGAGACATCTAGGGTTCCAGGTCTTAGATGAAGGAGAGTGGGAATCTGGTCCGTGGTCATCATCCTTTGCATACACAGGCATGTCTGAGATGCTGATTTCCTTGTCTGTTCCTGAACTTCAGTCTACAAACCCTGGGACAAAGTCCTCCATGTCCTTGTCCCCAGCTTTTCCAGGTTTGCCTCTTACTGCTTCTTCTCCTCCTCTCTTGGCTGCACTGAGGACATGGGATAAGCTGGAGGGTTGTTTTGGACATGTCTGCCTTCATACCCAATTTGAATATCCCTGTACCAAGTGGAACAACACTAAACAATGATCTGAGTTTGTAGCCTCCATGTACTTCTTACAGGAAATGATTCACAGAATCCTCTATTCTCAGATTTCACTGGTCTGGTCCAGGTTTTCTGTTCTGTCTCCCAGGGACCCAGTTCAGGCAATGGGGCAGAGGGTGACAGAACTTGGAGCTCCCACTCAGAATCTCACCCTCCCCCAACCACTAAGGTCTCTTTGTTTCCCTTTGATTCTTCTCTTTGGCCCCCTACCATGAGAACCTTATCTGATTTTAGGGATGGGATTTTATTTCATTGTTTTTGTTTTTGTTGTTATCATTTAAACTTTGGATCCTGAGGATTTATGGAGTTAACTTTTTGAAACTCAAAAACTGTTGCAGACAAAAACCTCCAAAGCGCTTTTTTTTCCCTTAATTATCCTTTTTCTGAAACAGTATTTGTCAAACAATGAATTTGAGAAAATGTAAGGCGACAGACCATGAATGAATATCAAAATATTTCTAGAATTTCAGCACTGAATCTGAGCCTCCATCAAATAAAGGGACCACGGAAACTCTGACAAATGGTGAAGAAGCTAAGACAAAGTTTAATAAAACTTCAACTGAATGTTGAAATAATCGAAGTTGTTTTAAAAAAATAAACACCTGAATGACCATCAGCTTTAATATGAAATCTGAGTAAATATGAAATAAAATCTATGTACAGCAAAAACCTGAAATATTTTACTCAGAGGGAAAAAGAAAGAAACTCATCACTCTTGCCTAGAGTCTTATACTTTCTTTTCAGCTAACCAAATGTCTGCTATGACAGGATGGCTAATCCCTCAACTTCTCCTTGTGTGAGAATACCTCACACAGGCTTTATACCCTGTTGTAACAACAAACCTACAGCAATATTGGGCCCCTAAATTTGTCATCCAGTGTCAGGCACTGTGTGAAGCACTGGTCATCCAAGCCTGTCAGACAAAGTGCCTGTCCTCCGGGAGCTAACAGGGCAGCTGGGCCGGGAAAGTGGGCCAGTAGGCACGAACTTCAAGTGCAAAGTGGTGAGAACCACAGAGGTCAGCTGTGGGAGTTAAGGGTAGGGATGGAGTCAGGGAGAGCATCTCAGAAGAAGTAATAATCTCTAGAAAGACAAGACTGAGGAACACTATAAGCTGAAAGGTCACTATCAGTGGCAGATAATACAAAGGGGAGATGGAATAAAGGCCAAGGCCAGGTGTTTATATGAGAAAGTGACAGATCTGTGCGGAGGGAGAACATTCACTCTGGAAAAGGTACGTCTCCCAAGCCATGTCCCTGGTCTGTGTGTGCATGTGTATGGTATTTCATATCATAATACTCTACAACATAATGTTAATAAATATATTTTTTTAAATGTACAAATATATCTCTGACACAGAGATTTATTTTTCTTCAGAGAACACTGTGGAGCACTGGGGTTGCACTTTAGGGATGATTCATAAATATTTCATTATTTTATTTGTGATGTATGTTAGTAATTCCCATTTCGAGAGCTGAAGAAATTTAAAGTTAAGGGAACAGCATTTGGAAGGTTTTCTCTACCAAAAAATAGCTCCTGTGAATGAAAAAAAAAAAGATGATGGAGGGGCACCTGTGTGGCTCAGTCCTTTAATCATCTGCCTTTGGTTCAGGTTGTGATCCTGGGATCTAGCCACACATTGGGCTCCCTGCTCAGCAGGGAGACTGCTTCTCCCTCTGCCCTCTGCTCCTGCTCTCTTGTACGTGTACATTCTCTCTCTCAGATAAATAAATAAAACCTTAAGGAAGGAAGGAAGGAAGGGAGGGAAAAAGGAAGGAAGGAAGGGAAAGAAAGAGAAAGAAAGAAAGAGAGAAAGAAAGAGTGGATCTCTAATACATACACTGGATTCCAGCTATTCCTGCCTGACACGGAAAGATGGAGGGAAAAGGAAAGAGATTTATTTCTATTTTGACTTTTAGACTATTCAATGCATTCAGTATTCCAAAAAGTTGCCAGTAAAACTGCAAGGTATGCATTCTTAGAGAGGAAACATCCTCTACACTTCTCTATGATCACTGATGTGTCTCTTAGCCTAGTTTGACCTACATTGGTCAGGTGAAATATGTGGGGGCTCTAATAAAAGATCCTTAAGACCCCATCCAACATCCTTATTGTATGATAGATGCAACTTCCATTCATAAGTGATTACTGAGTAGATTAAGGAAATGAAATAAGTCACAGAACCTTTGATGCTAAGAAAGAGCCAAAATCTTCTGACAGAAATAGCTTAGTCTCTGGGGTAAAGCACCAGAGAAGACACTAGCAATCACTTTCAGAAAACTAGTATTGGATATAAGGGCAAATGGTCAGTGTATCTACCCAAAGCAGAAGCCATGTGTTGATTAAGAAAAACTAAATCAGTCTATTACTCTAGGATAATATTATAGTGAAATAATATTCCTGGCATACATCTGAAATCCCTTAGTCATTACTTTGGAGTATTTCCACTTAAATTTGATTATGTCATTGCATTGATTCTTAAATTCACAGAAAGAGAAGCAGTCTGCAAAGGAGGCAGAGAGCCTGTTGTTCAAAACTGAGAGAGATTCCTAGCTACTCTGCTTGTTAGTTTTGTGACTGTAAGTTTGAATCATAAAGAATAAATAATAAAATCACATAGAAACACTGAATAAAGAGAGGCAATTATTTGCATCATGTAAATGTTACTAAGAAGTTTTCCTTTTCTTGCTACCTTTTCTTTCTTGTTGTTTCTTGTTTTTTCTTTTAAGATTTTATTTAAATTCAAGTTAGTTAACATATAGTGCACTATTCATTTCAGGAAGAGAATTGAATGATTCGTCATTTACATACAACATGCAGCTCTCATCACAAATGCCTCCTTAATGCCCATCACCCATTTAGCCCTTCCCCCCATGGACCTCCCCTCCAGCAAAAGAAAAGAATGCGCCAGGAGATGCTTTCATCTCAAACTGAAATAAAACATCCACTTACTTTTGTTTTACCATCATTTTCAATTGGGACAAGGTCACTGGTATTATCTGGGTTTAATTTTAAAGTAGCTTTCTTAAAAGAAAACAAACAAACAAATTCAAGTCATAAAGAATAAACCAGTCTCTAAGATTACCTGGATTGCATTTTTAAGGAGTGTTTAGTATAAATCTAATAAAATGTACTTTTTTTTTTTTTAATGTACTCTTTTGAGTACTGGATGAAGGAAGGCATGGAAAGAATACAGACCACTATGGCCCTCGGCACATATAGGGGTTTGATACATGTTAACCATGATTGGTACATTCATTACACTTCTTTTATATGAGAAAATGGAGGCTTAGAAATGTTAAAGTCACTTGCATAGGATAATATATGCAAGAGGGGCCAGCGCTGAGCCTCAAATCCTGTCATTCAACGCCACTGTCATTCAGGACTCACTGAAAATTTAGGGGGGGTGGGAAAATGTATACATATATATAAAAGACATATATACATATTTTTAAAATTGTCAACAGTGTAGAAGATGGACCAGAGTGGCAAAGGACTGGAGAGAGGGAGACTAGGACCAGTAAGGAGACAGTGGGTTAAGAACAGATCACGGAATTCTGAGGAAGACAGTAGTCACGGGGATGAAAAAAAGCAAAGACTATAGATTTTAAAATTCTATAAAAACAGTCACCTGGTTGCAAAGGAACTGAGGAAGGGGATAACAGATGAAGGGGTGGCTGGAGTGAAGGAATGATACAGAGTTTGAAGTCCTGGAATATCTGAGACAGCCCGGTACTGGGAACTCTGACAAGTAGGGCAGGCATGGAAGGTGGTGGGGTCACGCTGGATCCGAAACCTAGCCTGCTTCCCTACCAAGCCAAAGATCCCGCTACAAGTGTTGTGTATCCAGAGAAAGGAAACCTATATCGTAACTTACACTAATTATGAGTTACAAGAAGTCTTGCTGACCAGATCTCTAAACTGGGCTTTAAGTCAAAGTCATGGAACTGGATGCAATCTTCTGAGGGAGAACGTATAGAGGGAGAAATATAAACACAGACAGCGAGAATAAGGAGGTGGGAAGAAGACAGGAGCCCTCGCAAGAAAGAGATTAGAAAAGTGGAACTGTAGGCTTGTACGAGATCCCTAACTCTAAAAGATAGAACTATTTCAGGAAGAGCACAGCGGCAGAGAGTGTAAATAGCAAACAGCAGAAAGAGCAGAGGTGAGCAACGGCTAAAAAGCTCTGGGTTTAACCATAAATTCAGCCATTTTTAGCAACCCCTGAGAGGTAATTTCAGCATTGTGGTAGAGATAAATGTCCAACTGCCAAGAGTTTTAGAGTCGGAGGGAGGTGGGAAAGCAAAAACAGAAAAAACAAATTTTTCTTGGCATCAAGAGAGTGCTCCATTGAAAAAGTTGAGTGTTTGTTTGTTTGCTTCGTGTAGCACAGGCCTGGACATTGGTTATGCCCTGAGGAAAAGCAAAGGTGTAAGTAAAAGAACATAAATTTATGAAGCAAGCCCCAGTTTCATCTTGATAAACATTTTGTTTAAAAGTTCCATAAACAAGAGTGGCCCAGGAAATGCTTTAGCAAATGCTCATTAACAAAGTGACAGCTATTTAAAAATGTTCCCATAGCTATTATATGTTTATCACCCGTTTATCACCCGTTGGGTCATAAAGACTTTTGGCATGGAATCTTGAGTTCTTTCTTTAGTATGAGAACCCTTCTGTTCCCTGGGGATTTTCAGAGAATAGGGTACATGGTTGACCTCTTACTCAGACAGAAGGAAATTACGCTTTCACCTCTTGCCCCAGAGGAAATTTATCATGCAGTCATTACTCCTGGATGAACATCGAAATGAGACTGAAAGCTGGAAGCCTGGGTTCTACATGAGCAATATTTCTGGACTAAGTTCCCCCACACTGCCAAAAGAGGGATTTGTTCTTACAGAGTTCTAGGTCATTACAATTCTAAAATAATCTAATGAACAAAAAAATCACATGCAAACAAATGCTTAGTCTTATTTCACGTATGACAGAACACACCAAAACAAGTAGGACCCCAAATATGGGGGGGGGGCAAATTCTGTTACATATGGTATTGCTATAGAACAGAATAGAATAGTATACAGTTGTATATTGTTCTTTTCCAAAGTGTTCTGAGTAAAACAGGAAAAGTTCCTAATAAAATGTTAAATGAAGCAAAGTGGAATCCAAATTTGCAGTTTTAAACCAATTTTGTAAAAGTAAAACAAAACAAAATATTGATACTATATTATATAAACAGAGAAAGAAATCTGACAACAGGAATGAACCCACTAGAGAGTGAAATTGGTGACAATAATTTATTTATCCTTGGGGCACCTGGGTGGCTCAGTCAGTTGAATGTCTGTCTTCAGCTTAGGTCATGATTCCCGGGTCCTGGGATTGAGACCTGCATGGGGCTCCCTGCTCAGTAGAGAGTCTGCTTCTCCCTCTCCCTCTGCTTATGCACTCTTTCACTCTTTCTCTTTCAAATGAATAAATAAAATCTTTTTTAAAAATTTATTTCTCCTTTTATAATTGTTACTCTCTCCATAATCATTAAAGTTGTTCCTTTCTTATGAGTTATATAGGGCATTTTATACCCCAGGTTGGCAGGGAGGTTGTTTTCCTTTCCACTGTATTCAATTCAACTTCTACCATTTTCAGGGATGCAGATGGAGGACGTATGGATGCTATCTTCCCTGCCGGACTCAAGCTATGCTGCAAAGAAGGACCGCAGAACACATCTTTGTATTAAACATACTCAAAAGCAAGCAGGTTGGAGAGAGAAGCTAAAGCAAAATGGAAATTGCTTCTTAAAGTCATTATTATTATTTTTGTTAGTTTGGAAAGATATCACTGTTTGCCTACAGCTCTACAACTTACATACTCTTCAAAAATTACTTTCTACAATTTTAAGATCACCAAAATAATATTTGGCCTGTAAAACTGTCTTAGACTCAGGCACATTTATCTGTCCTAATATCTCACTGTTTTTCCCAGTAATAATAATAAATCAAATAATATTGATAAAATAATATTAATAATATTCATGTAATAATATTACTAATAATATTAATTTTAAAAAGAGACATCTGCTTGTAATAAATGAATTATAAATGCCACAATACCAGCAAAATAAACAAAGGGTAGAGGAAAAAGGCTGATGCCTTCATGTCTTCCAACTCTACTTTTTTAAATTACTACTGACTGTAAGCACCTATAACAATTCATAGTTCTAAATTGCTGTTAGAAAACACATAGAAATTTAGTTATTAATGGTGATGCTTAATGAAGTTTTTACATTTTAGCATAACCCAACAGTAAACTAAATAGCAAATACTTCAATAATAAAACATGAAGTAAAATATAGTGAGTTTAGTATTATTTTTTGTTAATGCCCTTTTAATTCAAGGATTGGAAGTTATATTCATTCAACAGACATTTATTGCATGACTAAAATGAACAAAATGAATGCCAGTCTTTGACCATATCACCTCTTAAATTGTCCAGTTTAGTACATTAAGCAAAGGGCAACATAGAAGAACATACTAGTGTCAATTTGAGCATCTTTACTGAGAGGCTGAAGTTGAAAAATGAACTCAATTTTGATTTTTATGAGAAGAAAGTTACTGTCTCTTTCTCTGTTCAACAGCGAAGGCAATATTGATGGCTTCTCTTCCATGCCCACAACCTATAGCATGGGACTTGACAGCTCCTTGAAATACATTTGCTCACGGAATTCTAATTCATGAGGGACTATGTTCTGAGTCTTCTCACAAGGCAGTTTCAAGAAAGACCCTTATAAAGCACTATCAGGAACACTAACAGGCTTCTTCTCTTCCTAGTTGTAAAAAGCACTTTCTAAATGGAAGTCTCCATTTGTGTATATTCATCACAGCACTGAATTTCCAGGAATTTTAAGCTTAGGTCTTGTGATAGTATAGTTCTCCTTATAAAATACATATCCTTTCATATGTCAGATTTCCCAATTAGGTAAGCCTGTGAAAATTATATTTTGATTAAACTGAAAGACTCAATCAAGTATTTACAAAAAGCTTTATTGTATTGACTTAAAATAGCATTATTTTCAATTTTAAAGAATTATGTTTCAATTGGAATAACATTTTATTTTAAAATGACCCATTCTTTTTTTTTTTTTTTTAAAGATTTTATTTATTTATTTGACAGGCAGAGATTACAAGTAGGCAGAGAGGCAAGCAGAGAGAGAGAGAGGAGGAAGCAGGATCCCCGAGCAGAGAGCCTGACGTGGGGCTCGATCCCAGGACCCTGGGATCATGACCTGAGCCGAAGGCAGAGGCTTTAACCCACTGAGCCACCCAGGTGCCCCTAAAATGACCCATTCTTAATGGAAAGAATGAGGGAACAAAAATAAGCAAAACCTCTCGATTTTAGACAATGTTCTGAACTTACATGGAAATTAAATTCAATGTAGCAGACAAAAGGCAGTCCCTGAACTCATGGTTTCAAACTTAAAGAGTATGTCATTTACACTGCAAGATGCTTGAACACCCAGTAAAATTTCTACAGTGACTAGATAAAACTCGTATTTAACACCTAGTGTGAGCAAAAAAGGCCCCCAAGAAAAAAGTCCTCACACACAATTCTAAATAAAGTTGTATGGTCATTAGCAACGGGCTACTTAAAGTCGGAATTTAGAATTGCCCTGGACTCAGTTTCTAGCTTCGTGTGTTTATCTAATATAGCCAGTTTCAATTTTCCTCATGGGTAAAGTGCAATTAATTATCAAGATCACTGAGAAAACAGTGATTCTTTTTGCTCTGCAGAGCACAACATAAAAAAAATAAAGGTAAGGAAACATATTCTGCTACAAAATTCAGTGCTTCATAATATTTTCAACTTACAAGAAATTGCAAGTGAGGATGTTACAGGTAAAGAAATCAAGACATTATCGAGATGAATGAAAAATATATCTTTTCCCCTTGAAACATAATCTCCACAGAGAAGAACTGCATGGACTCAATGATGAATATTTTTTCCTCTTCCCTAACTCTGTCTTACAAAGCGTTACGATGCTGTTTCCCAGTTGTGCATGCATGTGAACAGTGCATGTGTAAATGGAACTAAAATAAAATACTGAGTGCTTGATTAATATTAAATTGGCCCCTTGAGATGTGGTTAGTCACTGATTCCTTGACATATACCTCCAATAACTTTATTAAAAAGGAGAACAAACAGCACATTCTGTATCTGATGCAGTAATGCCTTCCTTATCCCAGAGCCACTTCCATGGCAAATTATTCTACAGAACACAACTAAGGACTTGGACACAAACCAAAAGTCTCCTGAGCACCTAAAATAGATGTCACTGTGTCGATGCACTTCGGCACATCCACTTTCCTCATAAGAGAATCTCTTGGGCCCTCAGATAAAGTTACTGCTTTTCATTCTTTCCATAATTTTTTTTTAACAAACTCTTTTTTTTTCCGGTTTTCTTGTGCGCAGCACAAAAAAATAATAATAATTATAAAGACGTGGTTGAGGTTGAAAGATATTGTTAGAAGAAGGCAAACGGTCCACACCCATACGAAGTCACCCTTCCATATGGATGCTGGACACAGAAAGAAAAAAAAATCCTATAAAAATAATACCATTTAAAAAAGCATAGTGATTACATGACTTTTTGACATAAGATGTAATAGCCTTATATACCACAGAATAAGCCCCCAACGTATCATTACATTATAGAATAATTCTACATTGTATATCCATGATGAGAAGGCTGGGTAATTCAGAGAATATTAAATTGAATTTAGTTCCCTCCAGAGAGATCTCAAAATATATACTAGATCTCAGAAAGTTAACTATCCAAAAATGGCTAAATTCTAAGGCTTCTGGAGTTTTCCGTGGTAAACTCGTAAGCTTCACTTTTTGGAAAGTCCACAAATGTAGACCTCCTTAATTGTCTCATTGCTTGTTTATTGACCAGCAGCAAGAATTACCTATTAGCTAGTCGGGCCTCCAGGGAAAGAGTGACACTTCAGATGATAGTGGTTCCCTTCTGTCTACCCCTCTGCCATTCTGGGCCACTCCCCTTCTGCTCTGAGAGCCTCCATAGCTCAGTGATTTGAAATCTTGGAAATGTCCATTTAAGGCAGATGATTTTAAAGAAGATAAACTTCATATGAAAAATTTTTTAAAAAGGCTTGTCAGAATATTTTTAAATAAGTAGAAATGAAGGGAAGGAGTGGTTAAAATGAATAATTAATGATAGAAGTAGATTATAGGTAAAATCCTAATTCAAAATTATGTGTTTTCCAGGTCAGATCCACCAAACTGTGATGAGGTCCGTGAGCCTTTCTTGAGTCAGTTTAAAGTGCCTGGAGCTGCTCTGTCTTGGTCCTCCTGATTGGCTCTATACTGGTTCTATACTTCCAGTCGAAGATGAATTAACCTATCCCTCCCCCTCAGTCAAGAGCATTCTGCACATTCCGCAATATTACAGCCTATCTTTCTTTATCCAACATGAACAACAAAACATAAAACCACCCATGACAAGATACAAAAAAGGACAAAGATAAACTAAGCTTCAAAATAAAATAACAACAACGACCATTAGATTCCTGAGAACAAAACAAAACAAAACCAAATCCTAGTAGCTTCAAATATCAACAGCCACAAAACAGTACAGCAAAGAAGCTAAGGTACTTTAAAGAGCGTGTTTTCTCTCAGAAAAGAGGCAAGGAGTGGGGAAAGGTCAAAGGACCGCGGAATACTTGTGCCCCAAGCAAACAAACCCTGAAGGAGATTTCAGTGAGTAAAAAACAGTACCTTATAAGTAACTGGTCTTGTCTACTCACAGCTGTTTCCAGTGCCGACTCTTGTTTAACTGTCTACTGCGTTCAGTTTAAAGTTAATTCTGTTGGCAAAAAAGTACAGAGCTTGTCTGGAAAATGCTGTTTGGACATAAACCATTCCTTTCAAAGCTGTAGTAGCTATATTTAAGTTTTCTTGTAGAGAGGGATATAAACCTTTCCTGTAGCTAATTTTCTTCCTCCTCCCGCCCCTCAGACTTAGTCAGTGTCCTCCTATCCCATATATTGAAGAAAGAGACAGAGAGGGGAGGAAGGAAAAAAAAAAAGAAAGAACCAGGAAATATACCTTAAATAATGTAGTAGTTGAGCATTTGGAAAAAGAGGGGAAAAAAAAAAAAAGAAGAAGAAGAACCATAGAAAGAGTATCAGGATCTTAAATATAATTTAGCCCAATGCCCTAATTTTTTAGATCAGGAAACTGACACTCAAAGAAAATATGACTTGTACAAGATCATTCACATAGCTAATTAATGCTGCAGCTAAGAATAGTTACCAGGTTTCACAACTGCCAATTCAATGCTCTTGCTACTACTCTAGTATACCCAAAGGAAATGGTTTACCTTGAATAATACCCACAGGAGTTGGCAGGGAACAGTAACACAACTACAATGTGAGAACCATCTGTTCTCAGAGAGAACATCTCATTCCACTTTAAAATCCTCAATACTGTAAGATTCTCTATAATGCCCAATTTCTTGAAGATTTAGGAAACACCTTACTGTTTGTTGATTTTGCATAATATTTTATGTCTCAGGATGCTGACATACTTTAGTCCTTATAGAGGACTATAAGGGATGATGCTATGACAGGTGTTACTCTTTAATATTTCTTTTTTAAGAAAAGATTTTATTTACTTATTTACTTGAGAGAGAGTGAGAAAGAGAGTACACGTGCAGGGCGGGGAGGGAGACAGGAGAGAGGGAGAAATAGACTCCACACTGAGCAGGGAGCCTGGGGCTCAATCCCAGAAACCTGGGAATCTGACCTGAGCTGATTACAGTCACTTAACTGACCGAGCCACCCAGGCGCCCCTCATATTTCTACCCAGTATCAGTGGTATTGAACTAGAAACACAATACTATCACCACAGATCCCTACTTCCAGTTTGTCGATATTTTTTTAGCCATACATGCAAATTTATTCTTGTTATTATTAATTACATATTTTGTTAAATAAGAGAAGCAGCACAATAATTTTTACTCGATATCTTTCACATAACATTTCCTACTTATATATAAAGAAACTATTTTTCTCTAACTGAAGGAATGATATTCTTATTATAATATATTTTTAAGTTTTCCTCTCTATAATGTATTGATTGATTCATTTATTCATTCATGTCCTTATTTAGCAAATATTAATTGAACATTAATATAGTTTCCTTCCCTTGTGGAATATGGTGACAAGCAATAACTTTTATAGATAAGTGTATAGTTGTCAAATAAAATCTAAGGGCTTACTTAGGAAGTAAGGCCAATTTTCCATAACTATCTTTTTATCCATTCTCATATTATAAGCATGTGCCCCAAATTTATTTACATTCTCTCCATTGAGTTGCCCACTCTCAACAACAACCATCCTCCATCCTAGGGTCAGATACGTCAAAATATGAAATGGCCCAGGTGGAAATTGCTCTGGGCACTATTCATCTTTCTGTTGGATCTGACTCCCTAAACTACTAAAATCTAAATTACAAACTACAATTTAAAGACACAATTTGGCAAATGCTCAGACCACCCCAAACCCATTTTAAATTGTGACACACTGTTTAGCGCAGAAATTCAGTTTTTTTTATATTGCCCATCTACATTTAAAATGATATCATATCTACTCTGACCCTGGTCTTTGGAAGAAAATAGTGCAATGTGATTAAATAGTTATAAAAGTATATTTTTAAAGTGATATGTGGTTTTTGAAACGTGTTTTCCAAAATGTTGAGTAATTAATAGGTACTGTATCAATTTTCCAACAATGACAAATAAGCAGCTGATTCAAAATACGTAATAGTTGAGAAAGAAATCTTGTAAACCATACTTTATACTTTTTTACACAATGGCAGGATCCTCATCTCCTTCCAATCTCAATTAATTTTGTCTGACTGAGCTCTGTGCAAATATAAGTCCCAAAGTCATCAACATCTACATTTATATATAGCACTGATACCTCAAGTCTGATTAAAATTTGACACTCTGATACATATGACTGGGGTTTTACTTTCTCTTTTACTTCTTAAACTTTTAATTTAAACATTTTGCCTTTTGTCTGTGAGAAGGAACAGGAAGGAAATCTTAATAAGCCTTGAAAGAGAAGTAGGCTGTGAGGAGAGAGACACAGAGATTTAGATGGAATGAGTCAGGATGATTCAGGGCTCTGGACTGGACTCAGGAAGGAAGGTGTAAAGAGGAGTCACATACAAGCAGGTTGTTTGGAACAGAAGTGGGCTGAGCCACAGACAACAGATTATAGGTATTAAATGCAAGAACCAAAGTCTCTCAAAATAGGTTCAGCAAAGAGGGAACTAGCAATTTTGGTGACCAGTGCCAGCAACAGGAAATTGGTCCTTGAACGGACTTTGTAATTCATGACACGGTTTGTTTCTCCCCATTGGAAGGGAAGCATGTGCTGTCAATATGAGAATTCGAACACAATCTAAAATAACACAGTGACATACAAACATTTAAAAAAAAATTGTTCCTCTATTTTTAGGTCCCTTGGACATACTCCAGGTTGCCCTACTCTGGGCATGCTCTGGATCTGAGAATCCTAGCATAGTTTAGTGGGGACTAGTTACTGTGTTATGAAGCCTGGATATGTAGAGTTGAATTTCACTGATGGGAGAGGTACTTACAGCAGAGGTGAAATCCGGGGCAGACTATATTAACACAGGCAAGACAGTTGGAGTTCTCTTGACTCTGAGATCTCCTCTTAGTTTTCAGGTTTACAGTAACACTAGAGGAAGACTTTTCCTAAGGAATCCCAGAGAGCGCTTTTGTGATAGCAGCTACTGGATTATAATATTCTGTGCTCGGGAGGAGATATCACACGTGGACATTTTTAATAGTCTCAGGGAACCACACACATAAAAACCTTAAGCACCAACTCTCTTCAGTTCAAGCTCACGCTTACTTTGTTGCCTGTCTCCTCTCAAAAGCCATTCTCCTCGCAGCAGCCAGGGCCCGTTATACGGTCTGATAGCTACCCATAATTCCTCCGCTTCACACCTTCCAGTGGTTTCCCATCACCCCATTCCATGGCTTCTAATGGTTTCCTATCATTCTCTTGCTTTACCCCTGCAATGGTTTCCCACTGTTTGCAGACTAAGTCCAAATGCCTGACGATGGCTTCTGAGGCCTCACGTAATTTCACCCCTGTTTATCTTTCCTGTTCCCTAACCTGTTGTTCCTGTTGTTCCATCTGTTTAGGATGTTGCCCCTTGATCTTTGAGGGACTACCATTTAATGAGACTGCAAGGGGGCGCCTGGGTGGCTCAGTGGGTTAAGCTGCTGCCTTCAGCTCAGGTCGTGATCTCAGGGTCCTGGAATCGAGTCCCTCATCGGGCTCTCTGCTCGGCAGGAAGCCTGCTTCTTCCTCTCTCTCTCTCTGCCTGCCTCTCTGCCTGCATGTGGTCTCTCTCTGTCAAATAAATAAATAAAAATATTAAAAAAAAAAAAGACTCATTTCAAATGCTTCTTCCCAAGAAAAAAGATTTCCTGATCACTAGCTGATCATCTCCCCCGACCCTTACATACGCATACTCTCTGCCCCGTTTTTCTATTTTAATTGTTCTTCATAGCACTTACTACTCTCTGAAATTATCTTGGGTGCCTTTTGTATTTATTCATTCACTTAATTCGTCAGTTTAATTATGTTTACAGTATCTCTTTGAGAATGAGTTTTATAAATCAGAAATGTGTTGGAAGTTATAGATAAGATCAGAAACATAATATTTAGGTTTTTTAAACCACATTATCACCAGTATTCAGAACAGTGTCTCCTATGTAGGTATTTAACCAATATTTCTTGAGTGAATGAATTATATTTGTTGCCTGGGTTACTACTCTTCAGTCAACAAACGTCCAACAGAAGTCCACGAGCATGAAGGCAAGGACTAATCTACTTCTGCAATTGACTGAACTCTTCAAGTCTCCCTGAGGCTCAAGCAGCTAGGCATTTGCAGGAAATAAGGAAAGAGCCCCTGCTGGGCTCTAGGAGGCTGCATCTAGGCATGGTGCCTCGAAACCCTTGAATTTTGTTAACACAAAGTCCAGCATATATCCTTGAGCTGCTAGGAGGTCCTAAGAGCTTCCGGACATCTCCTCCATTTCCTGAACTCGATAGTCGTGGCCCTTATTGGAATAGCAGATATCCTAAAGCTAATTCTATCCTTTCCAGGTGGTTTCAAGAAACTGCTCTCAGTTGCCAACTCTTCAGAAGCAGGAGCTAAATCCTTGCATTCGCAGGATGTTTTCTAAATGAAAAAAGGGACAGACTAAATAATTTTAGAGAAGTGAGCTCACAGATAATTTAATCTTCCATCTCGGTTCTCCTCCACGCTGACTCAGAGCTCTCCAGCGAGCTGTAAATTAGATTTCCTCTCCCGTCTCAGGTCCTACTGCTTCCTAATGACCTGTTCTCGTGAGTCAGCCTCTCTGGGTCCTATGGCTCACGCACATTGTGGGATAATATGACTGCCTTAGTAGACTCCAGGTCCCATGGTATCAGGAAGGTGGCTGGTGTGATGGCGGCCACAAAAAGTTGTTTGTTTGGAAAAAAATGACACACCCCCCTACCCCCGCATACCACTGCAGCTGCCCTACCTCCCCCCCAGGACACACCTAGGTAGAAGAAAACTCTTGTCTGAACACTACTGCAGCTTGATAGCAAACAACATCATTTAAAACCATTTTTGAAAGAAATGTCCTTTTCCTATGGTACTGATTGCATGTTAATCTAAATTCATAGATGGCATTTGGTGAGTCAGTGAATCCAAGCTACAGATATTTAGTGATTGCCTTCCATGGACAAGGCTCCGTGTCAGGTAGTGAGGTTTGTGTAATTATTCCTTTTTATCTCAAGGGATACTAATTCTTTATCTAGAATACAAATTTCTCTAGGAAAAGAAGGTAAAATTTCTTCTTTCCTCCCCCTTTTCTTTCTTTCTTTCCTTCCTTCAATTTACTGAAAGCCAGATTTATTGAGTCCAAATAACATGCTGTGTTTGGGTATAAAGAAAAAGACAAAATTCAATGTCAGGAGGCTAACCTTTTGGAAGTGAGAGAAATTTATGGACTATTGGTGGAGATAAGCACAGCATTACCAGAAAGCACATCAAAGCAGTGTGGAATCAAGATGGGAAGTGAGCAAAGAAGGCTTTTTTGAGAGGATGAAACCTACATTCTGAATGCAGGAGAGGGAGAGGATTAACATTCCAGGCAGGAGATAGGGCACACTTGGGTCACTTCAAGAATTTCTATAGAGCTGGAATGTGGAATGAAAGACATAGACTAATAGATGAAATATGCAGAAGGAAATATAGGCAAAAGGCTCAGGAATTTGTTTTTTATCCTGAAGGCAATGGGGGAGCTACTGAAAATTTTTAAACAGTGGATACTTTGTTTTAATAATGCTAAGTAGAGAAAGAATTTAGGGAGAGGTGACTTGAAGGACTAGACTACTTAGGACGTTGTTTCTTTATTCAAGTAAGACATTGTGATGGTCTGCAATTAGGCCGTAGGGACAGAGAGACCCAAAAGAGAGGCACCAAAAGATAATTTACATTTTCTCACAGGTAGGAAGAGGTGAGTAAGCCAAATTCACTTCCAAAACCGCTATAAAATCATTAGAGAAAAGTGTATCCAGTATTAGAACTGCATGAAAACTCTAATGAGATCTTATATAAGTAAGTTCTCCCCATTCACAGATGAGGAAATGGAAGGCTCAAACTTGAGTGATAGCAACATTTGATCTCATGTCCATCTGACGACAAAACCCATATTCTCTACACTAAATTGCCTGGCCCTTTGAGGAGATCATACATTTTGGACACTTCTTAAACTCAGACTTAAAGAAGTTGTTTGGAATATAATTTGGCAGTACCTTAAGAGGTTCCCATGCAAGACTATTCAGGTTTTCCAGGTATGAGCATGTTCTAATTTGAGATCCAACACACAAACAATTGGATTTGTGCTGTTTCTATGGAACAACACATTTAGCGACCCTGCAAAGCACAAATCCTCATCAAATTCCTTTTGATTATTTATTTTTAAGCCTGGAAGATTTATTCACACTCTATACGAGGATGGCCAGGTGAAACCAAAATGGAAGTGGAGTTGACATACTCTAGTTCAATCAAGTCAAATACTGAGTTTTGAGTAGAACGGTGTTTGAAAGATAAATCAGTTTCAATGAATCTTGGAAGGCAGAAGGTACAGTTCTTAAGACACTGGAAACAGGAAGGGGCAGATGTAGCTCAAGCAGGAGAAAATGCTGAAATTTGCCTTAAAGTTGCAGGAGAAAAGTTCCTTCTCTAGCATATTTTACATGGACTGTGGGTAGGATAACTATACAATTTAGTACCCAAACCTTGAATCTTGAGAGTAAAAGGAGACACTAATATTAATTACAACAGGATAGCAGATAATCATCAGGACTCTTACAGGCAAACATGGATGTACATCACCTTACCTAGAGGCTGACATTAAACCTGATCTTCAGGTGACGGTAATATCAAGAATGAGGTCATAGGTTTTAAAGTGAGGCAAGATAAGCAAAGTCAAGAATTCTTACACAACTTGGACAAGGTGTTTGATAGATACACAACAGCCAAATCAACTGAATTATTTGAGATATATTAATTAATTTAGTTCCATAGTTTATTAGAAAATGATACATAAAGATGAAAAATAACTCTTCATTATAAGATAGTCACAGATAACAGGTATATAGTGTTTAGTCTCCTATATAATGTATTCACATAAATATTTTCCATAAAATATAAATATATTGGTATACATGGGTGCTCCTACCTATTTTGGTTATTTAAAAATAAGTACAGACTTTATTTTTTGATCAGGGAGTCAATATTAAGAAGCACCAAACTGAATCAAATCTCAGTGTACTCTCCCACCAATTCCTGAATTCTTTCCAGAGTTGAGGACATTCTTCCTTATATGGCAAGATTCCTTCGTAGGCTAGATAAAGGGAAGGATAGGCATAGCATGGGAAACAAACATTCCCAGGGAGAGACAGGAGATACCAGGCAAAATTAATTAGGATTCCAACCTTAGTTCTGTCATCAACTAGCTGTGTGACCTTGGACAGAACACTTGACTCTACCCAGCCCTGGGTTTCTCCCATATAAAATGAGAGGATTTAGAAAGATTACCTTGGAAGTTCTTTCAGATATAAAATTCGGCTATTCTCTGAGATAATTATCTCCCATATGTTTTAAATTTGCTTAATGTTTACTTATCTGTGAGGTCTGGGAAGATAACTTTTGCATCATAAAGAAATTAAAACAGTCGGATATTGATGAAACAACTGTGATGGTAACAGTAATAATTTTTTTAAGACTCCCAAGAATATAAACATAGGCAGTGGGGAGATGTTTCATTTTTTAATGTATAATAGGAGGACTATTAAAATTTTCTTAGGAGAAAAGTCATCAGATATAAAATGCCAAACCACATTGTGCTTAATAATTTTTAAGTATTCAGCTAATTTGGGGTCCCAGAACACACAAAGGATCAAGCTTTCTAAATTTATACAAAAAAGGATTTCTTCTGGAAGTGTAATGTGACTGTCATTTATCACGAGGAAAGAATGAATACACACTTACTATATAAGACTGTTAGAAATGAATACAGGAGTTGCCTCTCTGTTCTGTAATCTTTGACAAGTCCCTAGGTACACAAGCATGATTCAGAAAATAATGAAAACAAATTGCCCATCAATCTTCTGCTTTTGGACCTCAAACTTTAATGTAACCAAATATAAGGAAGCCAAACAAAATTTTTCCCTTATATTATTTTTATGATTTTTCAATTCATAAAGTAATACCCTTCTTTATTTATAAAAAGCCACATGCAATAAAAAAAGTATGTAACATAAAATTTAAGATTCCTAGCCACTCAATTCTCTCTAATACTATTCTTTTTTTTTTTTTTTTTTAGATTTTATTTATTTATTTGACAGAGAGAGAGAGAACACAAGCAGGGGGAGCCACAATCAGAAGAAGAGAGAAAAGCAGACTCCCCGCTGAGCAGGGAGCCCAACATGGGACTCCATTCCAGGACCCCGGGATCATGACCTGAGCCAAAGGCAGACACTTAACAAACTGAGCCTCTAATACTATTCTTACGGATTAATTACTATCAACCATTCACTCTGCATCCATTCAGATGATCTCTCTCTTCACATACATGTATGTTTGCACACATACCTACACATGGACATCCACAAATCTGGTCTTGAAAAAAGAATGTTATCTTCCTTTACTCTAATACTTGGCAGTTATTAAGTTTGTTCATCTTTAGGCAAGCAAGCAAGTATAATAATAAATGTGTCTTCTTTTCCTGTCATAAAATCTCTCTCTTCCATCCTTAAGCCCTTGGACTTCTCTGTACAATTTATCAGGTGGCTAAGAAAAATAAGTGCAATATCTTATTGGCAGTCAAGATGCTTAGCAAGATGAGCATCTAATAAATGTTTACTGATTTGAATGAACGGATGAAGCACACCAAGTACCATAGTGGCACCAATGTGGGAGAAGCTGCCAGGAAATAACCACGTTTGAATTGACATTCCTAGTATCCATTCCTCTTTGTATCAGGTGTCAAGAATTGCTACCTTTGGGGCACCTGGGTGGCTCAGTGGGTTAAAGCCTCTGCCTTCGGCTCAGGTCGTGAAACCAGGGTCCTGGGATCGAGCCCTGCATCGGGCTCTCTGCTCAGCAGGGAGCCTGCTTCCTCCTCTCTTTCTGCCTGCCTCTCTGCCTACTGGTGATCTCTGTCTATCAAATAAATAAATAAAATCTTTAAAAAATAACCTTTATTTGTCTTTATTGATCTTGAAATTTTTTAGGAATACAAATAAATTATTTTTATAATGTGTCTCAGTTCCGATTTGCCTAATCTCTCCTCATGACTAGATATGAGTTGTGCAATTTTAGCAGAAATACCAAAGAAGTAATGTTGTGTCACACCTTCTCACTGCATCATATCTGGGGACATATGATGTCAGATTGCCCTGATATTAATAAAGATAACTCTGGTCTATTTTTTTTTTATCATACTCTCCTCCAGTACTGTTAGCATCCATACAATGTTCTAAGTTTTTCATTCCTTCTATTTTATTAGTTGGCATTCTATTGTAAGAAAGAGCTTTGCCTGTCACATCCATTTATTCATTTAAATTAATAAGTAATCTATGGATTTTAATTTATTAAATTGGTTTATTAAATTGGTTGACTATTTATTATGTAGTTTAATACTCAAGTTATTTCAAATTTGGCCAATGAGAACCTTTCAGGCTGGCTCCTCTGTCCTTTGGCTATGTCGCTGTCATTCTTCGAATACTTCTTATTTCCAGTGCAACAAGCTGTCCCAGCCTTTGCTATACTTTCCCTATCTCAGACTTAAATCTTTCTACTTGATTCATTTTAATGGAGCACGGTGAGAAACCAAGTGCTGAATATTCATGCCACTGCTTCCAGACCCTCTTACCAGGCAGGGCTAGGAAAAAAATATTTTTTAAATATGCACACACACATACACACAGATGCTATCTTTTACTTATTTATTTATTTAATCCTATATTTGGAGCCTTTACTATTTTTGGATTCTCAAGTTAAAACATATAGGAGATTCTCATTATTGTTCCTCCCATTTCCCCTCTTACCTTCTCTTACATTTTTATTATATATTAATACAAAATAATAAGAATAAAGTTATATCTGCTTTTTCTATAACTTTATCTTTACCAGCTGTTTAATCTTAGTCTTATAGTTAAACTAATACAATGTCACTGTGAGAATTTTATCACACATTCCCATTCTTGGGAATGGGAATTATTTATTTATTTATTTATTTTTGGTTTCACTAAGTTCACATTTAAACAATTTTTTTGAGAAGGCACAGGCAATGTATAATTGAGAATATCTTCTTATTGCTACTTACTTGGATACATTTTCCTATCCTCACAACTTCCAGTGTCTTCTGGCACTTAAAATTGCTGTGAAGAAGTCTGAGATACACCTGCTTTGTTTGGTTTTCCCTTCTATGTAACTTAATTTTATCATCTTCAGGCCAGCAGAATTTTTCCTTTTCCCTTGATGCTAGATAACAAACATAGGATCAAGTAGCCTATGGTTTGTTTGCTTGTTTGTTTGTTTTAAGATTTTATCTATTTATTTGAGAGAGAGAGAACACAAGCAGGAGGAAGAGAGAGAAGCAGGCTTCCTGATGAGCAGGAAACCTGACATGGGGGATTGATCCCAGACCCTGGGATCATGACCCGAGCCAAAGGGTGATGCTTAACTGACTGAGCCACCCAAGCATCCCCAGGTATGCTAGATTTTATGTCAATTTTATGTGCCCATTTAATCTGCAGATTCAGGTACTCCTTTTATTCTACTTTTTTTTTTCCATTATGCATTTAAATATTTTTCATAGTCTACTCATTGGGGTTTTTTTTTTTTTGCTTTTCAAGGTTTCCGATTATCTCCTTATTTGTCATCTTTTCACTGATTATTTTAATTTCCTGTCTCTCTTCTGCTTTCACCTCAATTTCAAGTACTTCTTTCCTTCATACCAGAGATCTCATCTACAGTTCTCTTGCTATCTTTCTTGATTCTAAGTTTTTATTCTAACTTATTTAGACTTATAAAGGTCTTTTTAAGTTCTCAGTTTGCCTCCTCAACTCAGAAGCATTTTTTTGAGTTTTTTATTATTCTGTCTTAGATTTCATCTATGGAATTCATGGCTTCTTTTGGTAATGCATTTTCTTTTATAGCATTGGGTACTTATGGAGGGGTTTAAATTTTACCTTGTCTTTATTCTATTGTTAATTTTTTTCAATCTTTATTTGTCATGCTATTCCATTGGTTTGCATCTTTCTTTTTTTGTTTTTAATTATTTTATTTTCTATTGTTATGATTTTACTATAACATATCTTTGTGGGTTGTCATGCCAATTCATTTCACTTTGCTCAGAGTTAACACAGCAGCCAGAGCAAAACAGTCTTTCTTCTCCCAGACTGTGAGGGTGAATCGCTTTGACACACTCCCCACCTGGTAAGAACACTGTTTATCTTTCCTTCAGAACAAAGATGATTCTTCAGGAGTTGGTACATTTCTTTGGCTGTACTCTCAGAGTATCTTAAGATTTTCAAGTTTAGAGCAATTCTTCTCCTCAACAGCTACCTCCAAAGGCCATATTATAAACAAATGTTAAAAATGTAAGCAGCATAGCATTACATATACAAACATGCACTGTGCTTTCCAGTTCACACAGCAGAGAAGCATTTGCCAGACAAAAACAATGATAATAGAATTTAACTCCTACCAAGAATGTCATAGTTTGGAAAGAGCCTCTTTTTTTCTCTGTAATCATATTTGGCATTTGCTTAAAAAATCAGCTAGAAATAATTTACCACTGCACTGAATAAAATATAATGCTGAAATCTGAAAACACTTTTTTTCCTCCCTTCTTGAGTAACTTGCTCCTCTATGGTGATTTATATGCCAAAAAGCAGTTATCATTTTTCTTCTCCCCCGCACCAGTTTACTCAGGTTGGTTTTGTTATCGTTGTTGTTGAGATGCTCTGTTCAAGTCTCTAGTGCTTTTGGTGTGTACAGATAAGCCTTCTCCCTCTTCCACAGGAATGCCAGACACTGTGCTATGGTCTCGGCACACGTAATAAAGGGGATGAAGCGTGTGCGTGTGTGTATATGTGTGTGCATCATGGCCACATAATACAGATATAACACACACACACACGCACACACACATTCTTAAAAAACCATATACCTATATGGAAATGGACAGTTGGAAGCAGTGTAACCTGAAGAAACATTTAAATTAATTCAAAAATCAGAACATTAAAGTATTATTACCTGGAGACTTGGTTGAGGAAGGCTAAAAACACTATTTAAAACTACTAACTCACATTAAAATTGTGAGAAAGTCTCTGTTTGATCTGAGAAACTGAAAAAGGCAAGTGGACTCCCTGTAGTTTGCTTCTCATAAGTTAGAGCTAATGAATGACACTCATGATTTCTTAAGCACTTGGCTTACGTGGAGAATTTTTTATTTCTTTTTAGTTAGGCTTTCATCCTGGGAGATTCTTCTTCTGTTTTTCACACACTGTGTTTCTTTGTTTGTGGTCCTTGGTTACGCAGAAACAAGTGCACATTCTGCTAGGAGACCCAGAACCTTAGCTTTGCTGTCCTCCCCAGGCTTAACAACACACAGGATTGCGTGGGGATCTACTTCCAAGTACAGGTCCTGATTCCGGCCCTGGGGTCGGGGTGAGGACCTGGGAAGTTGATTTTCTAACAAGTTCCCAGTTGAGCTGGTGGTCTGAGGGTTACCCTTGGAGCAGCAAGGACATGCACACTACTAATTTTGATAGAATAGTTCGTTTTAAGGACCTAGAGGTACTGCAGTGGCCAAGGAGTACGGAGTTCTTTCTCTTCTGTGTTAAATCGCATCCCAGACCTTGATGCAAGTACAATAGATTCCAAACTTGTCTTCCAGTATTTTTATTATTCTTTCATTTCTTATCTTCTTTTTTTCCTTTCTTGCTCCCTCCCTTCTTTCCTTTCTTCCCTCCTCCCATCACCCCTCTCTCTCTCTCTCTTTTTTTGGTCTCCATGATCTGCTCTGATTCTCACCCCCCCCATGTCTTTCTCCACTTCCTTCTATATATTAAAGGATAGCTGAATCACAATATCCAGGATTAGGAAATGAGGATCTTATTATGATGAATCTTCCCTTCAGGGCTTTAAGTATTTTGAATCTGCATTACCATTGTTGGTGTTATGTTAGGCTGAAAACAGATTGCAACGTACAGCAATCTAATTCAATAGTAGAGTGCAGCAAATCAACAGCTTTAGTGTTTGCGCAAACTATAATCTGTAATTCATAAAAATAGGGAAAAAAAAACAATTTATGGTGGCAAACAAACAAACAAACAAAATTCCATACTATTTGGTGTGGATTTATTTCTACTATGTTCTTGACTTTTCATTACCAAGGACCGTGCCGTACATGAGATTTCATGTTTTTTAAGAGTGGCCACTGATTTAAAAAAAGGGGGGGGGTACTTTTCTGTCTAAAAAAGCAGGTCTCTGTCTTTGAAACCTAAACTTGGATAAGTTTTCATGACGGATTTTCAATTTTTATGATGAACAACCATATCCATTCTTATGACCTATCCCCACTACCACCTATAGTTATTTTTTTAATTTTTGTCCCTCTGAAACTGCAAATACATAGTAATATTTTTACTTAATTATATTTTCTAAATATACCAGAAGCTTCCTCATAAAAAGAAAAAGCAGATATGCACAGTTCCTTACTTAAACTACTATTGTGGTCAGAGAGCTAAGGAAATACAGAAACACTTCTATGTGAGAATTTTGTTGACTCCTTTTTATACCTGAACCTTAGTAAATCTTTAACCCATTTTTTTTCTAGTACTTATTTGCTTAAACACTAATTACTCATTCTGAATCCATAAATAGCACTTATGTGCTCTGAACTTAGTCCACAAATTAATCAAAACAAAAACTTTATAATTCCACTCACAAATTCACAAGCATGTTCTAATACTCCACTTGCCACACAATCCCATTATACATCAAACACAGAATTATCCCCAATTCAGTCTCACCGAATTAGGTTGAAAAGCACCAGTTTTAAGCAATAGCTACTTTTCACTAAACTCTTCTTTTTCTAGAATGTGTAAGATATTTACCTTAAGAATTAACTTTCATTTAAACATTAGCCCAGGGAATTACAACCTAAGGTTCAATTCCTATGGGAAGTCATTCCTTAAAAGGCTAAACAAACATTTCATTTGTATTGCATGAAAGCAGATACAGATCAAACATTCAAAGGTAATCAGATATTTCGGCCAAGAGGCAAAAATCTCTAGGTCTTCCCTATGATACCACAGGTCTTTCACACGACAACAAATAAGTGTACCTCGTTTATTTAAACATAAACACAAGTAGAAGTAATAAAAGCTTCCTGAATTGGAAACTACGAATGAGGCTCTCTATAATGAGCGATCCTTCCGAAATACAGTAACAGAAAAGGGGATGGACTCTTGCCACACCGAAATTGCTAATATCAAACGCCTTAATCTTTGTGAGCATTCAGAAAGTGTTCTCTCAAACAGCTTTTTGTTCATGGAAACAGAAAATGTCCTTGGTTTCTCCTCTCTGTTAGCTGCTGGTACAAAACGATTACTTTGGTGGCTGGAGAAAAGGAGAGGGATGTCCCTCTTGTTTCTGTAAACAGCTCGACACTAACAAAATCTCAGATCTTGCTTCTCAATCAATACCCAGCTCCATGGTTAAAAAGAGTTGCATCACACCACCATTTCCGTCTGGTTAATGATATCAATAAAGGTTATCTCTCCCCAGAATGAAAAGGTCACTAATCAAATTGCAGTGACTCCATCACATTATTATTGCTTGGGAATGTGTCTCATTGATTGTTTAAGTATCCCTGCCTAGACTCTCCTCCCTTTTGATGGCTTGAGTATTGCAGGGGAGAATAACAATAAAATGTTGCCTCCTGAGAGCCCTCGCCCTACAGTAGTTAGAGAAGCAGATCTGTTTAGCCTATCTCTTCATGAAAATACATCTAAAATAAAGTATGAGGAGGTACAAATTTAAAAAAGGCTGGAGAAAAAGAAAATTCGGTGTAGAGATTTTTGGCAGTTTAAGAAAAAAAAAAGTGTCAATAAAATTTTCAGGAAACCATCATCGTTATTAGTCAACTCCATGGCAACTCCATGGCTTTCTGCATGACATACGATGCTGAATTCTATACTTTAAAAAAAAAAAATTGTAAATCTATTTCCTCATGGGTCTTAAAATTTATTAGAAGAGATAGAAAATAAACACCCAGGAAATAAAGTGTGATATATGCTCTGATACAAAAAATGTAGGATGCTGACTTTTGGCTTTTACATACAATGTTAATGTAGATATCAATCCTGTTCATCGCTGCTTTGGCATTTTGTAAAGACCTTTAGTGTGGAAGACTCTCGCTTTCTCATGCCTGGTAAGAAAGCTCAAATTTGTGATTGCTTAGATGGTAATTTATTCATGTACCATAGACTCCTATCTATTTTTCCTGTCAGCGGTATTTTAGGACAGCAAAAGAAAAGTACTGAACACACGCTTTCACTTTAAAGAAATAAAGGAACAAACCAAGAGTAAATGACTGACTAATCCTGGATCCTCCCTCTGCCCCTTGAAGACTCTGGGCTCCTCTCTGTTCTTGGCTTGGTAGTTAGATACAGGCCTCTCATCAGAGCCTGTTCCTCAGTTCCCACGCCCTGCCTGGTGGTGGTGGTCAGTGGACCCGGCTTAAGGGGCTCAGTTATTCCTGCAGCCCTTGGATGGATTTAAAGGCTTTTCTGTAAGTGGCCAAACTAATAGGTTTTATCACCTGGAAAGTACAAGAAACAGCTGTTTATGTAAGTGCCGCAGGCACCACAGTTAATCATTCTTGCAAATAATATTACAAGGGATGTAATTCTGGTTTGAGGCATGTGGTGTTTTTCCTAACATCAGAAAATAATGGCCTGACCCCGCAGCAGAATGTCAGTGATTTAACACAAACGAGTACTATACTGCAGACTTTTCAGAGCTATAAGTACACCAAATCACGCTCCTTGGAATACTGGCTTCCTCAAACTATAAAATCCCAGAATCGAACAGTGGTTCTATATTTCAAATAATGATATAATGTCTGCAAGATTAAAAATCGACACTTCAAAAATTTTTACTGAATTTTTTAAAAGATTTTATTTATTGAGAAAGAGAATGAGAGATAGCACTTGAGTGCGGGGAGAGGAGAGGGAGAAGCAGACTCCCTGCTGAGCAGGGGACAGCCCCGACCCAGCCCCCCATGCAGGGCACCATTCTGGGACTGTGGGATCATGACGTGAGCCAAAAACAAGACGCTTAACTGACTAAACCACCCAGGCACAACCAAAAATATTTTATTTTAGATATGAGTAGGAAAATCAGTCATCTGGTTTTAAATTTACTGATCTTCACAGTGACAATGATTAAACCAATGATACGAAGTCAATCTCCGTTCTAGGCACATAGGAATACTTTGCCTAAGTGTAAAAGGTAATCTCTTCCCTCTCCTTCGATGGGCCCGCTGTTGGCAGAGCTTCTGGCTCTAAAGGAAGCAGGGAAGCCCACGTGGTAAAGTGTAGGCTTTGGGGATCAGACAGAGCTAGACCGATCCCAGCTCATCTAGTCGCAGGTTACATGACACTTGGCATTTTGTTTTCACCTTTTGGCTCCCCTCACTTTTCTACTTTGTAAAATAGACATAATAATCTACCCCACAGATTTGTTTGCAAGAATAATTCAGATAAAATATGCAAAATACTTAAGCATTGTTATCTTTACAAAAACCAGAGCTTGATTAATCACAATATTTGTTAGTGTATGTTAATCAAGCTTGGTACAGAGAAAGTTGAGAAAAGTGGAAGGCTGGCAGCAAGGCATCGTGTTTTCTCTTCCAGATGTTTCTTTTGACCACCTTCTGTTCTTTCCTTCTTTCTCTCATAGAAAGAGTACCATGATGTTCTGGACAGGACACAAATGCCTAGAGTCAAATATGATGCATAGACATAACCGCATACGATAGTTTTTATATAAAAATAGGCTCAAATTTCACAATGACATTGACACTGCTCCATATCGTGACTTGATATTTGACACTATTTTGAGCAAATCATCCTTTCTTAAATGGTGATCCCTATTCACCCATAACCAGACGACATTTCAAATGGGAAACTGAGCTAAACAGAATACCGAAAGATGTGTCCACCGATGGGGGATATTTATACTCACTAGCAACACAATTTTACCATGGCCACTGGCCAGTTGGCTCGGTTCTTGCAAAGACAATATAAAGGCTCTGAGACATAAACAGGAACTCTGGGGAAGAAACAAAATAGCACTGTTGATCATAATACAGCCGTTACTATGGACTCAGTCTTTCCTCCTGCTACAAACACCTTAAATTCATTTGACGGGTTACTGAATGTTAACGGTCTTCGGAGAAAAAGAAGAGCCAGCATCCGGCAGGTTCAAATTTTGGCAACGTCAGAGTGAGAGGCCACCCCTGCTGCCTGTTTTTGTGGGTGTCTTCTGCTTCTGACACTATCACCTTCATTTCTTCTCACAGAGAGAACTCATGCCATCTCGGTGAGGCATATTTTTTGCCTGATCTGATACTCTTACCCATTTCTCATACCATATGCACTCTTTGTGTGACCCATGCTTGGGGACCACATTGTTTTTCTCTTCCTTTGAAAATATCTGCTGTCAGTCTACTCAGGTTTCCAATTTTAATTTCCACTGGTTTCCTTTTAAACTCCCTTCTCTCAGTTTCATGTGTCCCCTTCTTTTGATGGCAACTTCCAGCTTGGAGGAACAGAGAAGAGAATTCCCTCATATAAACAACGGGTAATGAAGATGGCTCCCTCCCAGGGTGGATGTGGGTGATTGCTGACGAGGTTGGTGTTGGGCTGATGAGATTGAAGAGGAGGACATTCTCAGCTACTCAGAAGTGTCACTACCTGGTGAGACTAAAGAAATGTCATCGAGAGGCTTAAAGAATTACCTCCAGGACTACCTTAGCAGCGCTGATAAGATTTGGGTGCATATTTCTTAAACTTTGTCCAAAGCATGGAATAACAAGAGAATCAGATTAAAAGGAATTCCAGCTCTCTCTGAGCTGTCTGTGATCTGAAGCCCTATTCCAGGAGATAATTTCAGCTTCCACACCACCATGAAAGAATGAGAATTTCTCCCTCCAAAAGTAATCAGACTAATGTTTTCCTCATTACCATGTCTTCATTTTTCCTGTTGACAGTGCACTGCCTACAGAGATCTCATTACCATTGTTTTCATTTTTGTTTTAAATTATTGATAAGCTGCAGTCATACCAATCCATGACTGAAACCAGGCAGAGTCAGGGAGCTGAGAAATATTTTTCAGAGAGCAACTGGAACATAAGATATGCATCTGTCAAAACCAGAAGGCAGAAAATGTACATAAGACATCGTCGGGCTGTTCAATTTTGGGAACTACTTGGGGCAAGTCAGATCTCTTCGGAGTACAATTTGTAAGACTCCCTAATGCGATGGGTCTTGAACTCTTCTAAGCTCCGTCCTTCTTGGCTCCAGGACCTTCTGTTCTTCCTGCATCTCATTACGAGAGCAATTATCGTCCAAACAATATCATATGGCAATGATTTAATTGGCTTCAAATCTTGCTCCAAAGGTAAGTGTCACAGGCATTTGGTCCTATTCCCTGTTTTTCCTGTTTGGAAGCAGATTACTCAAATAGCAAAACGGAAATGTCATTCCTGTTGCCATATGGAGAGCTCAATGCTACAGTTAAAGAAAAACTCAAAGAGAAAATTCCAAGTCTCTTAGAACTGCCTGTAAGACCCCATTACAATATAAAAGAAAAGTTCTTTTATATGTATGAAACATTTACTAGTAAGAAGTAGAAAACCAAAATTCGTAAGTTGGTCAGTCATAAAATATTTTCAAAACTTTGATATATAATGCCACAGAGATCTCAGGTTAATTAGCTCATCGTGAGTACAGGATACTTTTCCCTCAGTATTACGGAATATTAAACTAAAGCAATCCTGAATCACTTAAATTTGACTTGATTTCAGTTATCCCAAGGTTTAAATTCATTTATTGTTATTTGGGATTAAAATCTGAAGTCTCCTCATTGAAATAAACTTATGATAATTAATTTAACAAATAAATTGAATTAAACATGTTAGCATATAATCAGTAAACCCATTTTTTTTTTTTCCCCCAGAAGAAACGAAGAAGAAAACTTTCTTTTCCTTCAGCTAAATGAAGCCCAGGCCCACAGCTATCTGTAATACTTTGGAATTCTCATTTTCCTCTTGGCTTTACCTCTTTATTGTCTCTATGTGCTTGAGCCTTCACAATGGAAGTGGACTGTCTTTGGCCACATCCCAAGTGATCCACGATTGTAACACACAGTTTTGAAGACAAAGCTCCTTCCTCATTCCAAGAATTGAGAAAGCACATTTTAGAAGTTTCCTGTTAGTAACCAACTTCTTCCCTCGGTCTCATTTATCCCTTCCTCCCACTGTCACTGCCAGTGTCCCACTGCCCACAGGTTTGCTTCCTTCACTCTGGACAATCTCATCCCCTTCCTAACATGCCTTTGCCTTGTCTTTCCCCAGGCACTGCAGATAGAGAAAGTGTCCTCAACTACAATTCTGTTCGTGGCAGATACCTGCCCAAATGACAACAGAATTAACGTCACATTTCTTAACATTTTGCATCAAGCCTGTTACAAGCTGGGTTCGACCTCTATACCGGTATCACAGCCATCAGCAGTCTCTCTTTGTTGGCCAAGTAGGTATTGGTTAGTTATTCTGCTCCTTTCTTCTAGAGTGTTATTTGCAGTTCTTTGTTTATAAAAATCCTACCTTTATTTTGAGAACCTGCCCAAATGCCATTGTCTCCATCAAATCTTCCCTGAGTACTTTCTCCCCCTTGTTCCCATTCCCCCAACATTTGGTTATATCTTTTCTCGATAGTCCTTATTAAATTCTTCCTCCTAAAATGTTAGTATATAATTATCAACTGACCCTGTGCGATTGTAATGCAAAGTGTCCCCAGATGACACAGAGAAAAATTGAGATTGGGATCAACATTTTCCCAATAATATTCAGGTTAAAAGCAAGCTGGTATGTTCTCTTTATCCTCATTGAACAGCTGACAGTGAAATTTGGGGACTGATGTGCAGTTTCTTCTGTTAATTGTGAACTAAGTGGTACAGTTCAGTCCATCCCTTGGGATATCTCGAGAGGAGCTTGCTAACAATAAAAAGGATAGTAAGTGTCTATATCCAAGCCTCACTAGCAAAATTATAGCAACTTCTGTACCCTAATCCCCTCCTTTTCTTAGAAGGGCCCTGGGGTGGCTCATGCATCATGTTCCCTGATAGCCCTTAATGTTTTTCTCTTCCTCAGACTGTGGTCTCTGCACTTCATGCTCACTGTGGTGCCGATGACTGGAATCACCTTGCCCTTTTGTCTTCCACTTGTCCTTGCCACCTTCTGCAATGTTGTTCCTCCTCATGACATCACATACAATCACTCCCCTCATCCACCTGCTCAGTTCCCTCCCTCCCTCCCTCGCATGTGCCTCATGCCCTGAGATCCTCAGCTCCCCAATCACAGCACAGAACTGCCAAACAAGATGTTGACGACCTTGCCCAAATATCCTCAGAGGACTGCACTGGAGGGGAGTACGAGTGATCCATCCTTCCTGAAGCACACCGCTCAACTGGAGCAGGGGACTTGGGCTCTTTATCCGCTGTTGGGGAATACCTTCACACCTGGCATCCCATGTCTCCATGTCACCCCAGGTTACTAGAGAGCCCTAGTCATTGTCCTTTAGGTCTCACTGCTGGACTTGGGTCCTCCTCCCTCAACACCCACTCATCTGTGGCTTGATTCTCAGCATGGACACAGAATAGGCCCCTTGAGGGAACCACGTTCTCCTGTCCCCAGGTTCGTAGAGGATGATGTCTTGGAGCTGATAGACTTGTGCATTATAATAGGCTGGTTATGTTTTTCTTTTACTGGAGGTTTTGTGAAACAATCACACTCATACGAATAGGTGACTGGTAAGATACTATTTTTTAACAGAAGTAACAATGAATTCATTTTAAAAAAAAATGGTTAGGATATTTTTTTTTTCCAAAGCATGGAAAAAAATGCAGCAAATGCCTCAAGAATTGGTTCCGCTGACCCCTTGCTGCCCTCTAGTGAGTGTCTGGCGTATCCCCCTAGGCTTCCAATCAAGATGAAGGTAAACCTGAAGGAGAGAGGTAGCCCCACCCAAATGTGCTATAGTGGATCCTACTCCAGGCTCAGAAAGGTCATCTGGCCTCCAGAGAAGAGCTGGATTCCAGGAACCTTGTGCTCCTCTGCTCAGACGACAAACAAACAAGAAAACACACAAAAATAACCTTGGAGCAAAGTTAAGATTGCTCAAGGCCCCAGTAATATCCTGAAATGAACTTATTTTTGCATCACCACTATGGACTTAGGGCAAGTTCAACTACTGAGGGATTCCTTCTATCCCAGTCTTAATTCAAACCCCTTGGCCACCAAAGTGTCTGGGAACCAGACTGCAATTCAGTAGGCAGGTAGTAAGTCCTGGAGGTCAGCAAAATACAGCCAGCTGTGGAAAATAAAATGCCCTGCAAGATCAAGCAAGCAAATGAACAGAAGGTGGCCAAGGGGCTGGAACTGTCTTAGGTATGATTGATGAGAATCTTTCTCTCCAAACACTGTAAAGACATCCTGGACTCTAAAGCTATTGAAGTCACGGAAAAGTTGCAAGTCACCGAAGAAAGAGAAGATGCTAAGAAAAGAGCTTGTTCCATACCTAGAAATATTTGTACAAGCCCTTCCGCCTTCATTTTTACTGCAAAACTCTGATTCTTATAATTTTTGGAAATGAGGAACTAGGCTCTATGAGTCCTTTTCCAATGAATAAAGTGAATAGTAGTTACTAATACCCAAAATTAGATTAAAAAAGTCTTGAAATTTCAACATTGTGAAGTCAGGCATAAAATTTTAAAGGTTTTTTTTTTTTTTATTGTTCAGTTAGCCAGCATATAGTACACCATTAGTTTTTGATGTAGTGTGCAACAATTCTTTAGTTGTATATAATACCACATGCCCTCCTTAATACCCATCACCTGGTTAAAGTTTTAATTTTAGAAGGTAAGTTAGGTATGGATCATAATGTTCAATTCCTAAAAATACATCTTTTTCAATTAAACATATAGAATAGCTTAAAAACTTGCAATTATTTTGTATAGGACTTTTAGTTTAATCATTTCATTCATTAACTTACTAAGAAATAACTCCAGGGGTATGGATATATAGTATCATCTGTTGGGTACTGTCATCTCAAACAGCATGCATGCCTTAGTGTCTTAGCTTCTGCTTAAAGGGGCTATGAACAGTGCTCCCCTTAGTGCTAACCAGTCATAACTGACAGACAAAAATGGAAGCTTCCCAGAGCACTGGGTGCCCCGTACTATTGGTCAGCAGCTGAAGTAGTGATGACACATGAAGGAATATATTCACTTTCCCATTAAACTAAGGAAGAAAACATACTACTCAATCATTGAAGAATTCATGGTTGTGAAACCAACATGTTGGTGTTATTATTTCATTTGCTAAAACGTTCAATACCACACAAGCTTTGGCATGTCTACATTCTAATGTCTGACATCAGCTACACTTAGAAATGTATTGCACTGAGATAAGGAATGACCGTCTGCTGCACAATCAACTTTCACCCACTAAGTTTAAAGGCTCTTATACCAGGTAAGCAAGTAAGTTAGCATAAAGGGAGTATTGTCTCCATAAGTAAGCTGAGATGGTAAACCAGAAAGAAGAAATGTTTTATTTTATTATTCTTTTTTTAAAGGATTTTAAATGGTTTCCATTTAGATCATAAAGTCATTAAGATGTCAGAAAATGATATGCTTCAAATACCTATCTTTTGTTCAGTTTCCCATTCCTTTTGATGCTATTAGTTTGAAATAAGTCTGTACCATTATTTCTTACACTAGTGCAACTTAGAACCACGATCTATATTCACCCTTTTTCTTTAAATATTTTATTTATTTATTTGACAGAGAGAGAGTGCACACAAGCACAAGGATGGGGAATGGCAGGCAGAGGGAGAGAGAGAAGCAAACTCCCTGCTCAGCAGGGAGCCTGAGGTGGGACTGGATCCTAGGACCCGGGGTCATGACCTGAGCAGGCAGATGCCCACCTGACTGAGCCACCCAGGTGCCCCTTATTTTATGATTCTAAGAAAAATGCAAAACAATCTCACAGAAAACTGCAGTGGGAGAATCACCTCTTAGTGTTTTTCTGCCCAAATTTATGTCACACTTTCCTTTATTCATTTGTTCAGGACCTGTATAGTGTTCATGACTCAAATACAGAATCTTTGTCTTCAAAAGGCATATGGAACTTAAAACAGAAGCAATCCACATCAAGGCCTTGCAACTGAATAGTGTTTTGTAACTATAAACCCCCTTCATGGGAAGTACATAGAACAGGAATAACCACCTCAATTTCACAGACTTGTGAACAGAGGAACAAAAAATTAAGTGACTTGCTCAGTGTCACATGATTCAAAAATGTTTGAACCAGGACTAAATTCAGTTCTTCTACTCTAAGTTCAGGGCCCTTTCTAGTATTTCTGGCTGCTTTCAGTAGTTAGCAGATTTTAAAGCCTTTTACTAATTTTTCTTTCTCATCCTTCTAAATTCTCAAGAGGCAAACCTAGACATTACTTGCTCACAAGAACTGAAAAGTGAATGTCTACCCAACTATGAAGTATTAAATTTGTTACTAATTAACAGAATTTAGAGTGGGACATTTAAAACTGACCTATATAATTATGTTTGTGTGTGTGTGTGTATATATATATACACATATATACATGTATATATATATATATATATATATATATATATATATATATATATCCTTAGAGGACTTTTTCAATCTGAGCCTTTCTAGAGAATATGATGAGACTTTAAGTACCACTAAAGTTGTTCTGATAAGGCTAATACATAAGGAAAATCTGATGTTTAAGATTGATGGAAGTTATAATTCAAAAGTTAAAATTAAGTGGAAGACATTGCTTAATAAGAAAGATATTGTGAAATAAGCATATTTCTAGGAAAACTATTGCTTGTTCAGAAGAATGACTGCTGATCTAAAATAAGCCAGGAAAGGGAACATTTCTCTTTTCAAAACCAATTTAAAAGACAAGTACTTGAGGAAGCCATCAGTTAGTATATAAAGGGTTATGTGTGAGACCCACAATTTGCTCTATTGAAATGTTGGCTTCCAAATATTATTCCAAAATGTACTGACTCAAAGGCTAGGATGACACCCTGACATTAAGAGAAAGGTTTCTTAGCTCTCTTTCCTTGCTTCAGAAAAGACAGGTCTTACAACAATTTGGTTTGTGCATGAGGCCCCATGAAATGACTACCTTACTACCTGCAAACTATAAGCATATATTTAAGCCCGGCTAACAATACCTCGTTCAAGTCCTGTGGAAAATAGAGACCTTTGTAATGGTACCAAGCCTCCTATGACCATAAACCAGAAAAAAAAAAAAAAAAGAAAGAAAAGAAAAGAAAAGAAAAAGAAAAAGAAGAAAACAAAACAAAACAAAAGCCTACAACTATCAGAATATGTTCCTACAATTAGAGCATCTCTATTCGACTCAAATCTGTGTTTTTCATTCATATAACAAATAACCCACAAAGATGGGGCTTGATAGGTGCTGTGTCCTTGAGAAAAAAAAAAAAAAAACCACAACAGTGTCCTTCATTTTATAAAGGGCTTTCTAGTCAGTTTAAGAATAGCTCAAAAAAGACACAGTCTTCGGCCTCTCTACCAGTAACAAGGACATGTCAGAATATACCTTATTCTGTGCATTCTCTCATCCACTTATACCCACTTTTCCTAAATCAAGCATCTACCAAATAACTGCAAAAGTTCAGTCCCTAATTCTGAAAAGAATATTTTAATCATTGTTGCCAAAATTTACACCATCTTATCCACAGCAATACAAATCCTCTATAATCCCAAAATTCTAGTAATGTTTTGTGGCAAATATCTACTGGCAGATCGATATTGAGACTCATGAGCCAAAGCTAACAATGCTTTAGGGCCTCCTTGTGCTAGGTGAGCTATCAGACATGTTACATATATTTTCTTAACTAACACACAAGAAACACTTGTTTTAGTGAGAGTTACTGACCCCATTTTACAGAAAAGTGATGCTCAGAGAAATGAAGCACTTTGCTCGCAGAATAAAGATACGGAGTGCCAGTGGACAGTTTCAGACTTGGAAGGCAGCTATGCTCACCACTATACCACCAATGCGGAAAGTTTCGAACTTGGACCTGCGTCCTTCCAATGCCCATGGTGCCCCCTCCCCATTATTCCAAAACATTAAGGACAGCATCTCTCTTTCCTCATCTGTAAAAAAGTGATGGCCTTAATATTTAATACCAACTAATTACCACTGAATGAGAGCCCGGTCAGAATCTGGAACAGTATTTGAATTTATTTGAATTTCTTGGGTTAACAAAGAGAATAACCACTTTGGCAGTTCAACATACACAATGATGCCAAATTAGAATTACATGCCTCACGGGCTTGCGGTTGCTTTAGGGAAACATGCCCTAGGAGAAGATTGTGAAACAGGGGAGTCATGCTTCTTGATGGGCACCGAGTGTTTGGCAAGTGGTGGGGAGTCATGTTGAGAAAGGTATGCTTATTCCGCTGATGTCTCCAGTAACTGCACTTATCCAGACCCTGTGCTGCTAGACATTGAGAGCACTGTCTGTTAGAGCCACCAAGCACCTACTGAATGACTGAAACAGCTCAGTGCCTATCTCTGGGGTGGGCGTGGTTTTCCAGGAGCACGCTGATGCTTGTCTGCTATGTGGCCCAGTGAAGCACTTTCTCTTCCTTCCTACATCCCTGTAATGTGGACACACAGACCACTGAAATGAAGGAGGGAGGGAAGGAAGGTCAGAATGATGAAAGAAGGAAGGTTTGATTCATTAATCTAAGAAGAGCCATAGGGAGTATTTCATTTATTTTTAAGGTAGATATTATCTGTATTCATTATCTGAATCAAGTTAGGAAGATTATGTGGTTTGTTCAATGTCATCCTAGAGCTAACCTGAGTCCAGGTGTATTTTATTCTCTTTTATTCAACTACCTAATTTCTACAACTGTAAAAGGACCCTGGCCTTGGCAGTAGAAAGACTGGAAAGGCAGTCTCCTAGGAACACTTGTTCATGGAAATAGGGGTCTAGTTAATAGGAAACAATGATTTTGTAGTGATAAAAATCCATATGGCTTTCCATTATCCAGCAGAGCTTAGCATCCAAGATATTTCCTCTCTGTTTCAACAGCTGTTAGAAATTAAAAACAAACAAAGTTGGGCTGAGAGACTTGGAGAGGAATTTGACAATATCTATTAGGTTAAACCAAATAAAATTGCCAACATTTGACAGGTTTTGATCTGTAAACTCCAGAATTTCTTATGGTCAACCTAATGTGTAAATTTAATATATACATACAAACATCTGAGTCAACAAGATATATTTCTAAGACCCATAGCTCTGTTTGCAATAGCAGACATTGTGTAAGAACTGAATAAAGAATTTAATTATTTTGTATCTGTACAATGAAATATTATGCAGCTACCAAAAATAATAAACTAAATATATGTTCTGATATAAAAAGATGTCTAAAGTAAATTATTATGTGAAAAAATAAGATACAGAATAAAAACGACATATCCAATAAATTCAAAGTAATTGTGTATATGAATCATGTTTACTTACACATAAGCATATGATATGATTTAAACCCATACATTTTAAAATATAAGTGTCAGCAAAGAGACTGATAATTTGAAAATGTAAGTCTAAGCAAAGAGACTGATAATTTGAATTAACTCAGTTAAACACTTATTTTTATGTGTATTCTTTTGTAAAATTAGAATTTTTTTGGTCTTTGTATAATACTTTGTAAATGGTTATAAAAGTCAACAAAAAATATGGTTTAAACCCACAACAAAACTATGTAGAAGGGAGAGCAGTTCTCTTGAGCCCTTTGTTCAGCAAAGAGGAATATCTCTGGATGAAACAAACATGGAGACAGAAAGGGATGAAAGGAGCCAAATGAAACTCTTGGGCTCTAGAAGGAGGGTGAACAAGAGCCATTTTGAGACAAAGTATCTCTGGTGGGCCAATGTAACAAGATAGCTCTCAATCTCCAGGGTCCTTAACTCTCCTGCCAGAGCACCTTGTCCTGCCTCTAGAACCACAGCTGCTGGATTAAGATTTGGGAATATGATTTCACTGCCCAATTAAAAAGATGTCACAGACATTCCACATGATGGTCTGCTGATTTACTTTACTTTAAAAAAAAAAAGTAGCATTTATCATTACCTGATAATTACATTAACTGATAACTTTTTTTTTGGTTTTTGTACTTTTTCTCATTTCCTCCTATTCAAAACACCTTGCATAAGAGGTGACACTTTAGCTGGTTTCATATCGTCTCCCTTGGTCTAGACAGGACAGGCACAGTACCTGGAGGGATCAGTGGATGGGCTCATATTTATGTGCATATGTGCATGGTTGCATAGAAATGAGTGGGAACTCCACCTATCGCTGCCAAGACAAAGACAGGAAGTCTAGACTTACTTTTCTTTTAAAAAGAACACTATATGTTCTAGTCAAAACTTTAATTGTGGGCAAGAGTTTTCAAACAACAATAAAAAAGCATGCATAGTTTGACCATCTGACAAGATTATATGAAAGTAGAACAGTCCTGAAAATCTCTGGTCTGTGATTTCCATAACCTCTATTATAATTAGTAATAATTTTTCAGACACATAGTGAGTTAATCAGTTTTTATTTGCAACTTTTTTCTTTGAACAAAGGATGGAGTGAGATTCTTCTGAGACCATTAACAATGTTGTATAATAGAGTTGGCACAGGAAATGTTTTCTGAATTCCAGACAACTAGCAGGCAACTATTTCAATGAAAAGCTTGGTAAACTGAAGACTGCTTATGCAGAAAGATTTAAAGTAATTCCTAAATTTGATGTTTAGAAAATGGTGTAAAGACATGTTCAGGCTATATTTCTGCTACTAAGTCTCACCCGACAGCCATACCTGGTTAGCTACAGCTGAGCATCTCATCCATGTTGGGTTAGAATCCCATTCCCAGGAATTGGATAGGAGCTAAGAAAAAGGTATTTGGTATCTCTGTGTGACTAGAGGTGTAACCACATCTTCAGAGCTGTGGGTGGTCACATTCTGCCTCATTGAAGAAGAGTCATTCCTTCAGAGGAATGATGCAGATATGTCAGAACAGGCAAGAACAGGAGCAGAGAAAAGTATTGCCTGGGAGAGTTCCAAGTTAAGTGTTTTTATTTATCCTGAGACTTAGTAGCAGTTTTTCTTTGAGCTCTTAAAATAACCACTGAAATTTTATAGTATTACCTCTCCCTTTTACTTAAAGTAATATGAGTTGCTTTCTGCTACTTTATAACTAATGTCTTAATGAAGGTTGAACTCTCAGTCTCCCCATAGCTTACATACGCTCATAAGCAAATTTATACCAACACTTGGTTCTGAAAATAGTAAGGTAATAACAGCAAATACTATACAGCTCTTACATAGTTACAATTTAATTTCATAACTGAAGGACAGGGAGTTTTAGTAATTTGCCCAAGCTCATACAGTATGCAACAACACTGAGATTTGAACCCATTCGATTTTTGCTCTTGTACACTGAGAAATGTTGCTTTTCTGCCTCATATTTGGGGGATAAAACACATTTATTTCTCTACAGATTTTTATTTTCATGTAAGTCTTTTGACAAAGCTTTCATATACTATGTCATATGACTACTAGTTTCTTATTGTCTTTCACACGCATTTACAATTAAAAAAAGATATCAATATTTCGGGATCCCTGGGTGGCTCAGTTGGTTGAGTATCTGACTCTTAATTTTGGCGCAGGTCATGATCTCAGGGCGGTGAGTTGGAGCCCCATGTTGGGTTCTGAACTGGGTGGGGAGTCTTGACATTTTCTGTCTCCTTTTCTCTCTTTCCCTTTGTCCACTCATATGCATACTCCCTCTAAATAAATAAAATCACACACACACACACACACACACACACACACAAACCAACATTTCACTTAAACACCCAAACGTTGGGCTTTGAAGCTTGTTTTGATCATATATTCTTTCTACTTTTTAGTTTTCATTATCAGGGACAACGGAGTTTAATTTAATGCTTCCTCCACTACAAATAATAAAAAAAAAAAAAATGACCATAAAGCAGCTTCACTGTTTTTAATTGTAAACACTTTCCACAGACTTTATATATTCCACTGTCCTTCTGCCATATCAGGCTACCTTCTTAATTCCAGCATGGAATCTGTATGTGAAAAGGAAATATATATTGCTAACTGGACCACAGAATGGAAATGTTTCAAGAACTGTCACTGATAGCATATATTCACAGAAACAACAAGGACCATGTAGCTCTTCTGGAGTATCTGACTTCTATAGGCAGTCATCGTACACACAGGTAGCTAGCTGGTGGCCCAGGTTGCTTACTGCTACAACACACTTCAAAGCCAAATGTATTTGAACTTTTCTATCTAAATTAGGGCTCATTTAAAAACAGCTAGCCACTCACACACTTGGAGACAGGTTGCCTGTCTTTCAGGAGAACTGCAGAGGGCAGTATTGGTGTGCATTTTGTACTTACTAAGACACTATTTCCACACAGTCAAACAATCCTGGCTGGAACAGACAGGGCTGCTGACTTAAGACTCTAACCAGTTTTTTTAATGATACCCGCTTTATTACTCTCATTTTAAAGTCACTCAAATTTTCACATTAGAAGATCTACCCACTCCCCCAAATCCTCTTCATTAATTCATAACTTCATTTTTATCAATCCCTTGTCTCAATGATTCCATTTAAAAAAAAAGACTTTATCTTATTTATTTGAGAAAGGGAGAGAGACAGAGACAGATCATAAGCAGGATGGAAGGGCAGAGGGAGAGGGAGAAGCAGCCTCCCCACTGAGCAGGGAGTCCCACATGGAACTCGATTCCAGGACCTGAGATCATGACCTGAGCTGCTTAACTAAATTCATCACCTAGGAGCCCCTTAATAATTGTATTTTTAAAAAATTAAAAAAATATTCTGTTTAAGACTCTAAACATAAATGATTGTTGTTCATTTGGGAACTATTTTAATGTCATGTTGTCAGTTTTTTGTTTGTTTTGTGCTTAGTACTTTTTTTGCTCAACAGAAGTTCTAGTAATATCCCCCAAGATTATCTTTCAAACAAGAGTTTTAAAAAAGCCATATGATATATTTTATATGAAGGAAATATTTTAATATTCTCACATTTTAAAACATAACTGAAACACAAATGGATGCCAAGAGAAAAGCAAAAAAAATGAAAGTCTATACTTATACGAAAAAGATTTACTTCTGTTACTCTAGGCATGTCTTTAAAGGTGGGGAAAATGATCTTCATAATGTTATTCATAATGATTTTAAGTGAAAGAAAGAAGTAGTTATTCTCAAGATGCATTGGTACTTACTGGCCATGGGGTCCAAGCCCTGTTTTGGTCGCACACAAGTAAGGACTCTGATTCCTGTTTGAAACCAATCAAACAGTGCCAATCTTATCCAGGCATGTTGCTAAGAGACACACAGAGACATAAAATACAGCCCCTGCCCCCATCTATTTGAATGGTTAGGGTATGAAATAAAACAAAAACAAAAACAAAAAAATAAAATTATACAAAAGAAAAATAACAATCCAATCCAAGAAATATAGCAGGAAGGTAATGTACATTCTTTGATTCAGTGGTCCAAGGATTAGTTATTGTGAGGTTTACTGGAAGAAGAGGTGGCCCAAAAGATGGGTAAGTTTATAGAGAAATAAAAAAGGAGGTGTATAACTCCTCATGGAGAATAAGCCATGCACTAATGCAGGAAGAGAGCGTGTCACAATTTCAGGATACGAGTCCTTAAATGACTTCTTGACCAAATGGCAGATTTCTAATCTAGCGCGGTCATAACAACATCAGTGAGGGGATTTTTGATTCCTTAGCTTACCTTCTCTATCCCACCTGAGGAAAAAACACAATGGGACCATCACCTAACTTGGCTACTTCTCACTACCTCCCCTCCCCCACCCTGAGGAACCCTGTCAATGAAAGAGATCAAAATCAAAGAAACAAACAAACAACAAAAAAAAACCTACTCTTGATTTTGATTAAGTTAAATCAAAAGTGCGCCTGCCATGGAATTATAGGTCATTTGGTCATTTGCTGGCATGTCCACTTTCTTGGTCTCTCAGATTGGTAGTCTCCAAGGAAGGGACTGGGATATAGAATCTACTATCCAACACCAAGCCAAGGGGCCAGGCGAGCATTAGCACAACCTGTGGAACTTGAAAGCAGGCTGATTCCAACCTCAAACCATTAGTCCAACTGATGGGCACTCTTCCTTCAATGGGCTTCTCTAATAACTTCCTTTTGCACGTAGAACATTTTTCTATGTCACACACCTACTTCGGTACTTTGCAGCCAATCAGATTATGAATATCTTGAGTTTATGTCATTAAATGATTTATTCAATTTTTTTTTTAACATCTTCCACATTGTGTGGTAAATAACCAGGTACATGATAAATACTTGTTGAATGTATAGGATTCTCCTCTTTTCACCTCTCCTAGGCACCAACCTACCCATATATTTAGCAATGAGAGCCCCTTTGAAAATAAAAGCACCTGGCTTTAACCTCACATCTTTATTTAACATGGTTAAGAATTAATAACGGAGAGTATTGAGAATAGATTAAGGACCAGCAGGCAGTTGAAAACGGAGGGCGTATTTAGACTTGTCTGGCTGTGTAATGGAGCCTTGCATATGGTATTCTGTACCACCTGGCTAATTCCCTTTAATGACTGAAATACCTATTAAGAATTCTCTGAAATAAGAGCTTAACGAAGGGCATTTACAGGGATACATTTATTTTTAGGACTCAAGAACCATTAAAAAAAAAAAAAAAAAAAGCAGCGCTATATAATGGAAAATATCCCTGAACCAATATGAAGGATGATTCAACACAATCATGTCCCTTTTGTTACAAAATTGTTCTGGAATCCTATCAGTCAGAAATGCCATCGCTACAGGCAAGTGGGAGGTTTGCCTCTAACTACATATAAAGGGTTTACAAGAATCTTGGTCAATCTGCTTTTTAGCCTCAGAAAATCTCCCTCTCTCTCTCTCCCCTCAAATCATGCAGTAGAATTTAGTAACTGCTAAAGGTATATTCTCATTAAATTTTCTCACAGGGTACTAATTTTTCACTCTCATTTAGGAAATTCTATTTAGTCATTCAGTGATTTGGGCCTTATATCTTTCTCATACATATAAAGATGTGACAGAGATTAAAAGCAGAATTCTAAAAATTCATAGATTCAGGGACCATGGGATTTGAAGTCAAGCAAATAACCATTCCAGAAAACACAAGCCAGGCTCTCCGCCTCTCCAGGGTTGAAGCTTAATGCCAAACATGTTTGAATTGTGGTGTTACCAGTGAGGTACTCTGGGGTCTTACAAAATGAAAAGCATTTTTCAAGTGGAAAATGGCTTCTATTTTTTTCTATGAATATTTGGAAAAGGCTGAAGGCATATATGATAATCAAAACAAACACAACAGAACCACTAGAAAAAGGCACATTTATGAATATACGGTTTCCTTAAGAGTTGCTTAAAAAAAAAAAAACAAATAAGATACTGAGGATGAGGATGAAAATTAGTCACTGAGTGATGATTTGGTAACTCTTGGGGCTGGCCATCACTCATCCTGGGCTTCAAGAGCTAGCCAAAACTCTACCATTTAAATAATCAAGCCGTTTTCAGCTTTGATGTCATACTGCAGTGTTGTGAGCTATGCGGCAACCCAGGGGGGAGCTAACAGTAAAGTCAAGGCATTTTTAAGAAATTTACTTCTTTGTAATTAAAGTTGAACTAAGGTTACTTTCCTTTGAATGCTGAGGTGCTCCTTCGAATGAGAAAGCAAGGGGTGGGCTGACAGTGGTTGTACTCTTGTGCTAACCTCTAGGACTAGGATGGCTTTAGCTGGCCTATGGCCTCCTCTTGGATAAAGGAGAAGAGACTGAGGGCAGTTACTCCAGCACAACACTAATGTTTCTCTTCTTTGTGTGCTTGGTTTCCTTGACTCTTTGAAGGAAAGAGTCCCTTAGTCTTCTACTCAGGTTCACCTCCAAGGTCCTAGACTTCTTTTAGTCTCCTAAATGTCTTCTTCATGATGGTGAAGCATTCTACCTTCCATCTAAATTTGTGATTATTTTTCCCCAGCCAGTAACTATATACAGTCATTCCAGCCAGGTAACTATATACAGTCATATATAACTATATACATGACATATACAGTCATACATAAAAACATGGGATTCCTTTTGTTTTCAATTTCTTCTCAGTGAACCTGAATTTCAAAGAAGTCCGTCATTGTTCTGGGATTCAGATTCTCTCACTTTAACTGAGACCCAAGGGCCTTGATGACGCACTGAGGGTTTACAGAAGCCACAGTTATTCAAGACTTCAGTCTCTCGGTCTCATGTAAACCATCAGATTGACAATACTTTAAAAAAATGTAGGTGCCCCGAATAAAATTTCAAGTATACTTGACCACAAAATATCTGTGTGCTAACAAGTTTAAACAATATACTAAAGGTCACAAAAAATGATTATTTGTTGTCCATAAACTACACACAAAAGTTCAGATGTTCTCTTTGCCCCTTAAGAAATGTCTAAATTAGTTAATACTATAAAAAATTACTTGGAAACAATAATAGAAAAAATATATAAACTAGGTAATGGTACATGCTTTAGAATCCTACAAACAGGAAACTGAACCCTGTCACAAAACTCAGTTTGCACATCTACAAATTGGACCTAATCAAAGAACCTCCCCAACTGGTATTATCATGAAAATTACCTACCACTTAATTGCCTAGTGTAGAGTAGACATCATGGTAATTCAATATATATTTATATCTCTACCTACATAGATTTATGTGTATACACACACACATTTTGGTCTCTTGTTTTCTCCAACACTTACAGTACCTTGGTAATTTTGTTATTTATTTAATTCAGAAATTCAGGTTGCCTGTTCCACTAGTGAGCAAAATCAATCTCAAGCTTAGCTGGACAGACAGGCGGAGTTAATCAGTATTCATTTTCTTTATTTTCTTCCTCCTTATACCCTCCTGTGCTTTTTCCATGTTGCCCAACATGAGGGAGACACCATCACTGTCCCAGCTCAATGACTGCCTCTCTCTCTTAGGAGAAAGCAGACTTTTGGGTCAGCTGCCAGCTTCCGCCTCCAAAGTTGAGGACAATTACCCACTCTGTGCTCTGGTGATCACGTCCTGCCAACTGGTGGCAGATGGCCTCTTCCCTGTCTTCCATGGCCAGTCTGGGCCACTCCACCCGCCTTTCCCACTCCCTCCCCCACTTTGGCAAACAGAACTTAGACTTTTAAACGCAGTCATTTTTTCCATAATCCCCTTCAGTGGAAAGGAGTTTTTAAAGTGTAGGTTTTTTTATTTGGTTTTGGTCTTTGCATTACATAATCAAACCACGTGGCATCGTGTCTGCTGCTGTCCTAACATTCAACTACTACATAAAAGATGAAGGAAAAGCAGTTATCTGAAAAAGAAGTTATCTCCTTGGGACACTTCTTTCCTATCCTACACTCAAGAAATGGTGCTGTAATTTTATAAAGCTAGATTCTAAAATGTAACTAGACATGAAACCAATTTAGTTTCCCTTTCAACTTTTAGTCAGTTTCAATATTATTACCTTTCCTCCAATTGCAAGAGGACAAAAAAAAAAAAAAAAAAAAAAAAAAAAAGCCCGTATCTGGGTAACTGAGGCAGTTCCTTGCAGCAATGCTATTCAGCATTCCTGTCTCTGAGCCATATGCATGCTTAACTGAACCAAACTGAATATCTATACATATATATATATCTATATATATATATATATATAGATATATATATATCTTTTTCAAAGTTACACTCAAAGAGCAACGAATTTAACACACTTAATGACATCACTTTCAAACTATTTGCATTCAGAGACATTTCTGAAAATGAAAACAAAAACCTGTGAATTTTTTAAACTCTCCCCTTTCTTTATTTGAGTTATTTAATAAGATGTCATCGTAGACCTTTTCTAAGGTGTCCCCATTTTTTTTTTAACAAACTACCCAAGTTCCATCTTAAATATATTTGTGATGTTGCTTTTTGTATTCTCTTGAGCCTAGAAGAACACATATATCCATTTGTCTAGTGTTGAAGGGACAAAAATCTCCTATCTTCTAAGCTTGCTTCTCAGTTTCTTCTGAAAGAATACCAAATGGTTACGTGAAAGGTACCCTGGTCCCTCCATTTTAGTAGATGGTGACCTTGGGCAAATGACTTCATGTTGAAGTTTAGTTCTTCTGTAAAAATAAGATAATAGCAGCCCCACCTTACAGCACGTTAACTAAAGATCCAAGCATAATGAGCAGAATAAATACTTTCAAAAGTCAGTTGTTACTGTTTTTCTTTTAAGCAGAGGGAATCTGTGTTCCTGGAATAGGGTCAGGCTGGTAAGGAGCACTTACAAGGTAGTATGATTATTTGAAAATATCTCTGAACAGAAGATAATGATGGGCGAGGTAGGGGCCTATTGTATAATAAACTAAGCCATAGGCTAAAAAATATATTAAGAATGAGATACTATTCTGCTTACAAGAAGGAAATAGGGATAGGGGAGGAAAAATGATAAGAAAATACTCCTTCATATTTGATTGTTGAGTCCCAACTATGAGCTGAGCACACAGGATATAATGGTGCATAAAACAGGTAAAAAAAAAAAATAAAAAGTTAACCAAGTTATTAAATTCAGAATATAAAACCCTGTGTCAGATATGAACAAGATGACTAATAAAGAATGTCAGGGGCGCCTGGGTGGCTCAGTGGGTTAAAGCCTCTGCCTTCGGCTCAGGTCATGATCCCAGGGTGCTGGGATCGAGCCCCGCATCGGGTTCTCTGCTCAGAGGGGAGCCTGCTTCCTCCTCTCTCTCTGCCTACCTCTCTGCCTACTTGTGATCTCTCTGTCCAATAAATAAATAAAATCTTTAAAAAAAAAACAAAAGAATGTCAGATTGGAGGTAGCTACTTTTAATAGGAGGGCTCCTTTGTGAAGTAGGCATTGAAATTGGGATTTGAATGACAAGATATAGCCAGAAAAAAAAAAAAAATGGAGGCAAGGGCATTAGAAGGAGGGAGTCTAATGTGCACACAAAAAGTCTTACAGCTGATAAATCTGGGGGCCAGCATGAGGCAAGCCAGTGTGGCTGGGCACAGTGAGCAAGGAGTGCAGGTGGGGGGCAGATGCTGCAGGGCTGTGAGGCCGCACACGGAGTCTAGATGCTGTGTTCAACCTGAGAGGAAGCTGCTGAAGGCTTCAGGCAGCTAGTGTCTTGGTTTAGTTCATTTGGAAAAGATCTTTCCAGAATTTTGTAGGAAAATAGAGTCCAGAAATCCAGGAGAGAAATTATATGGCCTAGACAAAAATGAGAACGTATTTATGGAGAGAAGAAGTCAGAGTGGAGCTCTATTTTGGAAGCATCGCCAGCACCATTGGCTGGTGGATTGGGCGGTAAGGGAGGGGAAGGTAGAGGATTGAAGGATAATTCCTTAAGCTATGGCAAGACTTGAGCTGTTCATTCAATTAAATGCCTATTTGCAACCCAGAGAAGGAAATACTGGAAGAGGTCTGGAGAGATTCAAATTATGGGGGCCCAGGGCAGGGGAGAGCAGGAGCGAAGGAAGAACGGAAGAGCGCAAGCACTTCTCGGGGCCTGAAGCTAGAAAAGGGGCAGTGGCCACATTAAGAAAAACAGTCAACAGAGTAAGCCAGGTGAGGCATAGTCTCTAAATGCTCCTTTTATTTTCAAGGTTTTAATAACATGAAAAGGCAATCCATGGTGATCCCAGACTAGAGCTCGGGCATCCTCCCTGGGGCTAAAGCAGACAGCGGGCGGCAGAAAAGAGAATTATTGAAAATTAAAGAATGAAGCTTTTTAAGAAACATGCTTGATCTTGTGCTATCTGCCGCTGACTCAACCAGAAAGAGAAAACCTCATAACTTAAAAGTTAAAGGGAAAAAAAAAAAACAGTGCCAAGACAATCCAATGAGAAGAAGTACTCTTTTCCACATATGGTGCTAGAAGAATGGGCTGTCCACCTGAAAAGAAGCTGGGCCCCTTCCTTACACTATACACACAAAAAAATTAATTCAAAATGAATCATATACCTAAATGTAAGAGCTGAACTATAAAACTCGATAAAGTAAACATGGAAATAAAATTTCATGACCGTTCTTAAACATGACACAAAGTGATCAAAGGAAAAACACAAATAAATTGAATTTCATCAAAATTTTAAAAATTGTGCTTCAATGACACTATCAAGAAAGTAAAACAAACAAACAAAAAAACGAACATAAAAAACACATCAAATAGGAGAAAAGCGTTGCAAAATATATCCAATAAGAAACTTGTGTCTACACCTCATAAAGAACTCTTACAACTCAACAACAAAAACAAACAAATAGGTCCATTGAGAACAGACAAAAGCTGTGAACAGATATTTCTCCAAAGAAGATATATAAATGACCAAAAGTGCAGAAAAAAATACTCAATATCATTAGCCAAATCAAACACAATAAGCTATCATTTCACTAGGATGACTATAATAAAAAAGGTAGTAACAAGCATTGGTGAGGTTATGGAGAAATTGAAACCCTCAAATATGGCTTATGGGAATGACAGCATACAGTCACTTTGGAAAACAGTGTGGCAGTCCTTCAAAATGTTAGACATATAGTTACATTATGACCTAGCAGTTCCACTCCTAGGTATATGCCCAAAAGAACTGAAAATACATGTTCACACAAAATCTTGTACATGAACACCCATACACCATAGCAGCATTATTCAAAATAGTCAGGGGGCGCCTGGGTGGCTCAGTGGGTTAAGCTGCTGCCTTCGGCTCAGGTCATGATCTCAGGGTCCAGGGATGGAGCCCCACATCAGGCTCTCTGCTCAGCAGGGAACCTGCTTCCTCCTCTCTCTCTGCCTGGCTTTCTGCCTGCTTGTCATCTCTCTCTGTCAAATAAATAAATAAAATCTTAAAAAAAAAAAAATAGATGGGGCGCCTGGGTGGCTCAGTGGGTTAGGCCGCTGCCTTCGGCTCGGGTCATGATCTCGGGGTTCCGAATCGAGTCCCGCGTCGGGCTCTCTGCTCAGCAGGAAGCCTGCTTCCTCCTCTCTCTCTGCCTGCCTCTCTGCCTACTTGTGATCTCTGTCTATCAAATAAATAAATAAAATCTTTTTAAAAAATAGTCAGAAAAAGGGGAAAAATAGAAAATGCCCACCAAGAGAGGAAAGAATAAATAAAAGGGACATATTCATACAGTGAAATATTATTCATCCATAAAAATGAATGAATGCACCATTCACGCTACCACATGGAGGAATGTTGAAAAAATGTTAAGTGAAAGACCATGTATCATATCATTCTATTTATATGAAATGTCCAGAATAAGCACATGCATATAGACAGAAAGTAGACTAATGGTTGTCTAAAGCTTGGGGCTTGAGAGAAATGGAAAGTGAGTGCTAATAGCCATGAGATTTCTTTCTTGGGGTAATAAGTGTGTTCTGAAATAACAGAAGTGACTGTAGTAACGGTTGTACACCTTTATGAATATATGAAAAACCACTGAATTGTACACTTCAGATGGATGAAGGATATGGTATATGAATAACATCTGAATAAAGTTGTTAAAAATAGAGTCAAACTTTTTCTTGTAGAACGGTTAGGAAACTAGATGTTAATAATGATATGTTTGCCCACATTGAAATTAATATAAAATAATATACTGCCTTTTAAGCAAACCCTCAATTTTGTCACTTTACAGTAATTTGCCCACTGTCAATGTAAATAGATATTCAAGAAATATTATCTTCCATAAGGAAATTTTCCCAGAAATAGATAGTTGGCATAACAGTTTGGCACATCAGGCTGTTGGATAAACACAATCTCCTCATTTTTCCTTCTTCCGTATGGTATTTTAACTGCTTTTGGTCAGCTTCTTGAAGTAATTTCCCACCAAATTATTTATGATGGGATTTTTAATACATTTACATACAAGGCCTTAATAAATTACTGAAAAAGATGACTTTTCCCCCACAACTGCGCTTCTTGCTTCCACACTGACACAGAAGAACACCATGGCCACGTCTGCATGTAGGCTAGACTAGGAGAGAGAGATTCACTAACTTTTGGTCTCCTGGGACACAGGTAGAAACACTATAGTAAGGGCACCTGGGTGGCTCAGTGGGTTAAAGCCTCTGCCTTCAGCTCAGGTCATGATCTCAGGGTCCTGGGATGGAGTCCCACATCGGGCTCTCTGCTCAGCAGGGAGCCTGCTTCCCTTCCTCTCTCTGCCTGCCTCTCTACTTATAATCTCTGCCTGTCAAATAAAATAAAATCTTAAAAAAAAAAAAAAAGAAAAGAAAAAGAAAGAGAAAGACTACAGTATCAGCCACTCGGCAGGTGCTCCGGGATGAAGCCCATGGCCTCTACAGTCATTGGGAAGAGATTAAACCAAGAAACGAACCCACTCAAATACTTCTGTGTAGAGTAAGCATCCCATCGAAATCTAGAACAAACGTCCAGTATTAATTTAGCAAGAAAAAACTTGGAGGTCAAATATGGAAATGATTACCTATTAACACAATTATAAAAAGGAGAGAAAATGGTCATCATTAAAATACAGCTATAGTTAATATAGATACCATGTTCCCAAGATCTAATAAGATCTCATAAATATTTTTACCAGAGGACAGAATTTAAATTTCTCTGATCATTTTCTAATTCTCATCTTAAATTAGCTAACTTAGAAAAGTTGGATCTGAACTTTGTGTCACTCATCTATTGGTGTTGAGATCTTAGAAAGTTTTTTAAACTTTTGAACCTAACTTCCTCATGTAAAAAAAACCAAAAAAAAAAAAACAAAAAAAAAAAAACAAAAAAAAACCCAATATTTAACTCGTAAGAGTGGCAAGAATTAAATCAAATAATTCTTTGGAATGATATATTACCACAGTCAGCACAGAGTAGTACAACAAAGTAGCTATTGTTATGATTATTAAATTGTAATTTCTGTACTACCAAAACTGACTGGACTAGGGTAACAGCAGTCTTGCTACTTAAACTGAAAAATCAAGGAAACTTAATATAATCAAAGAGAACATGAAGGGTAGAATGACTACTCAGCTGAGAATATGGGAATTTATACAAGACTGGCCACAATGCCCTCTCTGGAAGCCATTTTCCTCCTCTGTAAAATAAAATGATCTGTGAGGTTCCTTATTACTTTTATAGGATAAGGGGAAAAGACTTGTTGATTTCCATTTTCCTTACGCTATTATATATTTTGTGTGTGTGAGTCTGAAATAAAGGCAAATACACACACACACACACACACAAACCCCTTAATTTCAGACTCACACTGATTTCTTCAAACTCATGTTTGGAACAGAACAATGGAGACAATAATTGCAAACACACACAAACATGAATGAACATATCTTTTAATGGATTTAACTCTATAACCTTAGGAATAAAAAAAACCTACCACCACCCATCCCTTGGTTATTAAAAAAAAAAAAAACCAAAACCACTTTAAAACAGTCTGGAGTCTACATGAATGAACAAAACTTATAAAGCCCAAAAAGCCAAAGATTTTATGTGATCCAGATTCCAGATCTCTCAAACGTGGAAATAATGTACCAATTCATGTATTATGTTTCTAACCACATCTAAAAATAAAGACACTCACCTCTCACTGAGGACTTTGGTCTTTGTAATTTTTACTATGAGAGATGGCGTCTATATAATGTATGTGACAGGTATTGAGAAATGCCAAAAAGTTACTTCTTTATTGCTATTTTTATAAAATAGAAAATAATAGCTTGAATGTGAAACATATTTTGAGTTCAAAGAGCCCTTTCAAAAGTAGAGTATTGGGGGTGGGAGGAGTCAAGATGGCGGAGAAGTAGCAAGCTGAGACTGCTTCAGCTAGCCGGAGATCAGCTAGATAGCTTATCTAAAGATTGCAAACACCTGAAAATCCATCGGCAGATCGAAGAGAAGAAGAACAGCAATTCTGGAAACAGAAAATCAGCCACTTTCTGAAAGGTAGGACCGGCGGAGAAGTGAATCCAAAGCGACGGG
>NC_081557.1:149963595-150032892 GCF_022355385.1 Mustela nigripes | reverse complement strand
ATTAAAATAAAAAAACATATATAACCTTCAAAAAAAAAAAAAAAAAGGATATATACAGTTTTATAGTTTTCATGTATTATGTGGTATTATATTTAAATTAACTATATAATATTGTTTATTTAATTATATGTACTAATAAAGACTGAGTTTTTCTAAAGTAAAAAAAAAAAAAAAAAAAAAAGTAGAGTATTGGGTGGCTGGGTTATGGACATTGGGGAGGGCATGTGATATGGTGAGTGCTGTGAAATGTGTAAGCCTGACGATTCACAGATCTGTACCCCTAGAGCAAATAATACATTATATGTTAATAAAAATAATTAAGAAAAAAAGAAAGTAGGGTATCTTATTCATATTGTAAGAAGCTGTATTCATTTAAAATCTTGTTGAGATTCTAAGGAAAAAATATATTCCTTCTTTTGATTTTGATTTTAATGTTAAAGATAAAAATCTGATTTTATTAGGTGAATCTTAGGGTCCTATTTAAAAGTAACTTTCGATATTTATTTAGCCAAGGAATCCTAAAGATCTGTGCTTTGCTGAAAGGGTATGACTCTAATTGTTAATTTCTTTAGAGATACACTGCGTTTGCCAGAAAGCTGGCCCAGGTTCACAGACAATTTATTCACACAAGGATCATTGTTCTATGCAACAGAAGCCAAGTGGTTAAGTATGAGCCATTCTCTTTCTTTTCACTGTGGACCTTTTATTCTGACCCTTTCGGTATGGTTTCTCTACATTGTTGCTGGTTGTCAAGATTCTGTGCTCTTTCATATTTTCAAAGGAGCAACCTGAAGATGAATCTGAATTTGCAAATGCCATGGAAGCGAGAGTTGTAAAAGCTCAAAATTCAAATATTTGAAAAAGAGGGCTCCCAATTATTTGGAGGTAAAAGGAGATGGTAATTCTGCACTTTGAAGGTGATAGTGTTTTCAGCCACTGTTCACATGCAGAGAGCCCTTGTGCCGGTTCCTTCTGTGTAATTCCATCAGTCACCGATAGAGGGAGCCTACAACCCACCCGCTGCCTGCAGTCCCTCTGCATGACTAATCCATCACCACCTGTTCCCTTCTAAGCATCATTTAGACCCTTGAGGCTCTGTGTTCCTGACAACCAATGAAGAGACACTGCTGGTTGCAGGAGGAGACACTCATTTAGGAGGAAGCAGTGATCAAATCTACTGGGGTTCACAGGTTCACAACAATGGGCTGAGCAGAATGGGTGAATGTAATGTTCATGTTGACTGAGAAGAGGGGTCATTTATGGCTAGGATTTGGACTTCCAGCATTTAGAGAAGTGAGGGAATGCAATTGTGTAAATTACACTTTTTTTTTTTTTTTTTTTTTTACACCAGCACACAGATCATCCCATTCTTTTCCCACGGAGTCCTTTTACATGATTTGATTTTCACACATCACATCAGCTATGGGAGAAAATGATGGAAAATCACATTAACTAAGACTCATTTGGGGTTCTAACACATTAGAAATGATGAGGTGCTTCTTAAAGAGAGGTGAGTTGGTGACAAGTTAGACACACTGTGACGGTAGACCAGTGGCATTCCTTTACATGGTTGCCACGCGTACTTGGGTGACATCGGTTTGCAGACATTCACATCCACAGTCTCATCTGACAGTTCCAAGATGTGATGTTCATTTCACTGAGGAAATGGGTACTGCAGGCATTAGAGAACCTAAGAGAGAGAGCAGAATCAGGATCCCATCTGCCTAACTACTAGTTCTGTAAGTGTTGGACTGCTTCATAAATGGACTTGATTCGTGTTTCCAGAGTATTCAGTGGAACTCACTCTCGGGATGTTCATGGAGATAATGAACCGTACCTCCTCAATAATGAAATCTAGCCTATAATATCTAGCTCAGAGCTGATTATTGCGGAATGTTTAACAAACCAAATCAATCACTGAGTTTGAGTCAGGTTATAGAATAAGTGTAACACTTGGGGCTCCTGATTTTCACCCCAGAACCTACTCATTTCTAGATCATGACAGCTCTCTATGTTTTCTCTTCTTTCTCATGCTTCCTTCTCTACTTCCTCTCACCCTCCCTCCCTTCCTTTGACAAATATTTATTAAATGACTATGACATGTCAGACAGTTTACAGGTGCTAGAAATAATAGGATGAGCAAAAGCAGAGTTCTAGCTGTCATGAAATTACATTCTTGTGAGAGAGACAGACATTATTTATATAAGAAAAATGCCAAGAAATATAGGTCATGGACCTTCAATAGTGGGTTAAGATATAGCCTGGGAGGGAGAATCAAGTGTAAGTTTCTTTGAAGACACAATACTTGCAGTACTATCTGAGAGATGAGTAGGAGTTATCTTATGAATCTTGAGATGATGGGAAAGAACCATTTAAAAAAGAAAGAATGACATATATAAAGATTCTATCACTAAAGTATGGCACATCTGAGAAACTGAAAGAAAGCTAGTGTAGTTATACTTCAGAAGCAAGGGGGAGAAGGAAATGCATTGGAACACTGGGTAGTCTATATGGGGGTCTGCAAGCTGTGAGAAGATTTTTTTTTAAATAAGAAGTAACTTGATTGAATTTTAATATCAAGACACACTCCATATATGGGAACTCTATGTACTTCCTGCACAATTTCTCCCTAAACCTAAAACTGCTCTAAAAAATAAAATCTCTTCAAAAAATATGTGTAGAAAGGAGGAAGAGGCAGAGTAGAGTTTGAGACAAGCTAGGAGAATAGTGCAGTTCTCTAGGACAAAGAGGACCAGGGACTGAACCCAAGTGACCTCTAGAGGTTAAGAAGCTGAGGAGGGACAAGCAATGGTGACTGGAAGCCACAAGCCACGAAGTAGGAAGGAAACCAAAAAAATGTGAAGCCCAATGAATAGATCAAGAAAGGGGGGGGCGCCTGGGTGGCTCAGCGGGTTAATGCCTCTGCCTTCAGCTTGGGTTATGGTCCTAGGTTCCTGGGATTGAGCCCCGCATCAGGATCTCTGCTCAGCGGGGAGCCTGCTTCCTCCTCTCTCTCTCTCTGCCTGCCTCTCTGCCTCCTTGTGATCTCTGTCTGTCAAATAAATAAATAAAATCTTAAAAAAAAAAAAAAAAGAAAGGGGGTGATTAATGTGTCAAATGATCTGATTGGGCAATTATGATGAGGACCGGAACAATCATTATCTTTAGAAAAAGTAGAGAGCATCGATAAATACGGAAAAGTCTGGTGGAGCTGGATGGGGGGGCGGGGCACAAGTATATTGAGGCAAAGACAGGAATTGGAGAGAGTGTAGTATGGAGTCTAGAGCAGTTTTGTTGCAAAAAGAAGTAAAACATTCAAGTGGATGGATAATGGAAAAAGTCTGGTTGAGATGATTTTTTAAAAAAATCAGAATAAGGGGCGCCTGGGTGGCTCAGTGGATTAAGCCGCTGCCTTCGGCTCAGGTCATGATCTCAGGGTCCTGGGATCGAGTCCCGCATCGGTCTCTCTGCTCAGCAGGGAGCCTGCTTCCCTCTCTCTCTCTCTCTGGCTGCCTCTCTGTCTACTTGTGATTTCTCTCTGTCAAATAAATAAATCTTTAAAAAAAATCAGAATAATAACATGATTGTTCCTATTTTTAAAACTTTAGCATGTATGAGATTAATTTATTTTTTTAAATAAAAATGCAAGTTCCCAGGCAAGTCCCCAATGCAAGTTGTAGGCTTTAAGCCTACAAGAACAATAAATATGGAGGACAAAACTACAAGCAAGATGGAAATAGTACAATCAATAGATTATGGTTCTTGAAAAGGTTAGACTAGATAAAATTCTAAGGCAGATGAAGGACAGGATTTAGGAAAAGAAACAGTTCTTATATTATACTAGAGGGAAAGAGGACCAAATGGCAGATGCAAATAATTTTGTATGTGAAAAAATGCAGATTTGAACTGCATGGGTTCACTTATACATTAATTTTTTTCAATAAATAGAGTACTGTAAATTTATTTTCTCTCCTTTCTGATTTTCTTTCTTTTTTTCTTTAAAGAATTTACTTATTTATTTATTTGACAGAGAGAGTGAGAGCACAGGTAAAGGGAGCAGCAGGCAGAAGGAGAGGGAGGAGCAGGCTCCCCACTGATCAGGGAGCCCGAAGTGGGGCTCCATCCCAGGACCCTGGGATCATGACCTGAGCCAAAGGGAGACATTTAACCAACTGACCCACCCAGGTGCCCCTCCTTTCTGATTTTCTTTAATATTTTCTTTTCTCTAGTTTACTTTATTGTATTCCCATAACACATAAAATATGTGTTAATCCAGTGTGTATATTATTGGTAAAGCAGTTTTGGTCAATAGTAGGCTATTAACGGTTTTGGGGGAAAGTCAAAAGTTATGTGTGGATTTTGGCTGCATGGGAGTCATTGCCCCTAATCCCCACGTTATTCAAAGGTATACAATATTAGGAAATTGGGGTGATTTTCATAAAATTAAGTTGGCAATAGGTTATTTGTGGGAGAGAGCGGCTGATCAAAAATAAAACACAAAATAAATCAACTCTCCAAATGATAATTGATTTGCATCGGTTATAACCGTATCAGAATGAATTATTTGTCTTTCAAAGAACCCATTATGACACATCCCAGCCCCTAGATTAGAGCCAAGTAACCCTAAGCACAGATCTATCATTATCTCCCATGTGATTCCTGTAAGCAAATGACACACCAGAAATAATGAGTCACGAGAAAGACAATGTGATTTGTGCTGAGCAGTAAGCCGTGCACTATATCACACCCCACACCAATTGTTTTCCAGAAGCCTTAATTGCCTGTCTCCGTACTCTTTGCTCCTCAGCACTGTGAGTGGCAAGTTGGTAATTCACTATAGGAGACTTGAACAACTAGATGGAATCTATCGAACCCTCCTTTTGGCTTTCTCCCCCTGACTAGACGCATTGCAGTAGTAGTTAATGTGTTAGTATACCACTTTCAGAAAGGAACTTCGTCCCAAATAAAAATTAGCCTGACTTAAAAAACAAAAGATAAGAACAAAACTGGGGTACCCGTCAAGTCTATTTCTTGCACGTAAAATGTCAAAAACAAACCTAGAAGCAAAATTAAGGAGAAATTTAAATTCAAGGAAAACTTCCAGGAAAGAGTCGCTGGATAGAAAATATTTGTTCTTTCTCTGGATGGCCTGCGTTTCTATTTCATTTGTTTGTAGCTAATACTTTGATTGCTCTATTATTCAGGATTTCTAATATTTATGAAAGAATTAAGTAGAATTCTAGATTGTGGCTTGATGTACATACAGCAAGGTCTGAATTTTTGCTTCTTTCTTTGAGTCATAGGGTGGGGCTCAAGTAGTTCAGTAATAAACACAGGAAGGGTTTGCCCCCTAAAAAGAGAAGGCTCTAGAAGAAGAGCGATGTTTTGTCTTCTTTTGGACCCTGTTATGGGCTGAGTTGTATTCCCCCAAAATACGTATGTTGAAGTCCCAAGTCCTAGTACCTCAGAATCTGACCAAATTTGGAGATAGGGTCTTAAAGAGGCAATGAAGTTAAAATGAAGTAATGAAAGTAGACCTTAATCCAAACTGATTACTGTCCCCTACAGGAAAAGGAAATTTTAGGGCATAAATGGATGCAGGGGTAAGACCCTAAGAAGATACTGGGAGAAGAGAGCCAACCATAGAGCAAGGCATGGTGCTTCAGAAGAAATTCACTCCTGCTAATGCCTTGATCTTGAACTTCTAGCCTCCAAGACTGTAAGAAAATAAGTTTCTGTTGTTTAAGCCACCTGGTCTGTGGTACTGCATTAGATAGTCCTGGAAAACTAGTAAGTACTTTTTCTACCCACTCCTCTTTCTTATCATAGACAAAAAATGCTATTTCAAAAGCATGTTGATGAAGTAGGAGTTCATGGGAAACCCTTTTGTATGGGGCCAGAGGATCCTTAAAGCAATGCCACTTCAGAGTAACAATCTAGTGACTGTCCTCTAAAGTTGGTGCGGGCTATTAGACTCAGCTGGTTGATGCACTTTGAGTTAATATGAAAGTTCAAATTCAGGTTTATTGCCCTGATGTGTGAAATAGCATTTGATTAGCATTGAATTGTATATTCTCACAAAATTAGCTGAGTGCCTGTGTGAGGATAGCCTGGTGTCTGAATGCTGCCAAGTTCCCTAAGAATCAGGGCTCCTTTGAATTGATGCTGTAAAGGAAATAGCCAAATGACTAGCTCTCCAGGACCGCCTGGAATCACACAGGAATCACACTGCGTGTCCCACTACTACCTCTTTCTGGTCTCAGAACTTCCTTCATGCTTTGCCAATATTCCTTCAGCCTGAAATTCTTAATCCCTTGTCATCTAATGAAAATCCTGTGGTGTCTTTAAATGCCACTGGCAGACTCACTGCCTCTGGGAAGACTTCCTTGATTACTTCAGTTCACGTTGACTCGCCGCTTCCTAAATTGCTGCTGCATTTAGAACCTCATCTGAGACAACTCAGTATCCAAGCCAGCTTTTATCTATGATACTCTGCAGATAATTTCTCCAAAATACTGCTTCTTTCTAGTGAACCTCACTCAGGTCAGTCAGAGGGCTAAGAGCTCCTCATGCTCTTATCTTCTCCCGTCCTCACCACAGCCTCATGAGGGAGCATTCTTACTTCACATTTCCTATGAGGAAACTGGTTTAGAGCCTCAGCAACAGGCTCCAGAGGCAGAGCTGGGAGCTGATTCTGGCTAAGTCTCGTAGAGATGTCTACATCTCTGTCCTCTACACTGGCTTCTAGGATGGCCCCCACTGCTGTCCTTTTCTCTATCACCTACCAGTCGTCCTGTCTTTAGCATCCCTCCTCCTAGGTCACTGCAAAACGGGGCAGTTTCTATGTGTTCTTTACTCCTATACACCTAAAGCAAATAGTTTGGTATTTAGCAAAATCTTCAGCAAAGTGACTGGAATAAATTGAGGTTTTATCACTCCTGGGTGGTTCCCATTACGCTGGCAGCTTCCTTAGCTAGGGTGTAGGGATGTCAGCAGGTTGGACCATACATGTCTGCAGGATCCAGGATCTCTCAGGATTGCCATCTGGACCCTTCTAGGCCTAGAGTGATGGGACTGTAAAGAACAATTTTTAAGAATGGCAGCATTTGAATAATGAATAGGGCAAATGAACACGGCAGTGAATGATGAACAGACAAAGATAACGTGTTTCAAAGGCAGGAAGGCCCCCAGGCCCAAGGGCCATGGCTGGTTTGCAGATGATTCTTGAGATTTCACTTATTAAAACATTCAGAACCACTGCAGCTCAGTTTTCTATTAAGAAGAAGGAAGGGAGGGGGGAAGAGGAGGATGGAGAGGAGAGGAGGAAAAGGAGAAAAGAGAAGAAGAGGAGAGAAAAAAAGAAAGGAGAGGAGGGGGGAAGAGAGAAGAGGGGAGGGGAGGGGAGGGGAGGAAGGGAAAGGAAGAGAAATACGAAAATGCCTTCCCTGGTTCGCTGAGCGTTGGCACAGGTCACGCGATACGCCAGTGTTATCCTGGCTACAAGCTTACTTCCCACCCCTAATTATCGGTCCCTGCTCTGCTGCACATTCGTTTTCCTTCTGCTACATTTCTTCTCCTGAGAAGTAGGATTTCTCTTTCTCATCCCCTTATCATTTCTAACGTATCATGTATCCTGTCCACTGGCCACCCACTCCCTCAGAAACCCTCGAAGGGCCCCTATCACAGAGAGGAAGTCACCCCGCAGAAGCTTTATTTTCCTAATAGCCACTGACACTTGTTTAACACTTCACTATTTCCTTAGCATGACCTGACTGCAGAGCCCTTTTCAATTATTGGATAAAAAGACAGGTAAACACACACAGCCTGCAAATGCATAATTAAAACAATGCCACAAAGAAACACGAGGGAGGAAAATCACATTTATGCCAGCAAATAACTCGTTAAGAAACAACCGCGGCCACTGGGGTATGGAAAGACACTCCTGGTTTTAGTGCTAATGAAGGATGCAAGGATGAGGCAAGGCAGACGGCTTTTTTAAAGAGTACAGTCTGTGAAATTCATGAACTTCTCTGGTCTCCAGCCTCCTTCAGTGTAGAGAGAAAGCGCTGATCAAGTTCAATAATTCACCGCTGCAGGGCTTTTAAAATTTTGATTAATCCAGTGCAATCATTCCATAGATAATAAAAAAAGAAGCCTAGTTTATTCATTAATTCAACAGACACACGTTGAGCCTATACTCTATGCCAGGCACTCTGCTAGGCACTAGGGATAGAATTCAAGAGCTTCAACTCCATTGGGGAAGAAACAGCATACAGGCAATATAAGAAATGTGAGTCCCCAGGACAGTGGAAGGGAAGTCAGAATACACTAGCTTTTTTTTTTTTTTTTTTTTTTTAAGATTTTTTCTTTATTTATCTGACAGAGATCACAAGTAGGCAGAGAGGCAGGCAGAGAGAGAGGAGGAAGCAGGCTCCCCGCTGAGCAGAGAGCCTGATGTGGGGCTCGATCCCAGGACCCTGGGATCATGACCTGAGCCGAAGGCAGAGGCTTGACCCACTGAGCCACCCAGGCGCCCCCAGAATACACTAGCTTTTCAACCTTTCATCTCATTTCTTCACTTGTCCTCTTTGTTTCTCTTAATTCTTAGCCTTGGCCTCCATGGGATCTAGTCAAGAAATCTACCCATTTCTTACTGTTCTTGGTATAAGAAAACTGTAGCATGTGGTGGTTTGCTGGGCTCAGATGGGTGTGAAGCCCGGCTTGAGCATTTATTAGAATGTGTACCACTGCTCACCAGGAAGGGGAATGGCATCAACCACAAGCATGGTCACATCTTAAATGAGACCTTGTATATAGAGCCTGGCATGCATTAGTACAGGGTCAGACACCTCCTTAAGTCAACTTCAGCTGTAAATATGATAGCAGTGTTTCTTATGGCTGGTGTTAAAGAAATCTGGTGGTTAGGGGTAGAGAGATGTTAATGAGTGGTAAAAGAAATAAACTACCCTTCTGAGAAAACAAGCTCATTAGTTCCCCCCGTAAACAAAGTAGTGTCATTTTCTGTTAGATACTTAAATTTTTGAGATGCTAGCATATATTATAAAATGGTGAGTTTAGAAGATACTTTGAGCTTATTTAATCCTGCAAGGGATGCTTCCCAGAATAATTAATGACTCCCTGAACTTGTATAGACTAAAAAAAAATAAGGGGGGGGGATTTTTTTTTTCATGTGGACACACCCAATCTCTTATTAATGGTATTCATTTCTTAAAAAGTCACATAACAGTTCAGCTCTGGGCAGAATCTGGAGTTCTAAATGAGCTAAGACAGGGTTTACCTAGAGAATTTTGCTTGGGTCACTAAAATTTTTTAGATTCATCATGATTAGGGAAAAAAAAGTATTACTAAAAAATGAAGCTTCTAAATAAAACTATTGGCAAACAGCTCTTGAATCATGATTTTGAGGCTGTGGGTGATGCTACGGCCTGGGGAGACAGGCTGTCTCAGAGTTCTAATTCTGGCCCTGGCGGCACCAGGGGGGATTAGTGATTTATATTCGTATCTTCAGCCTCCTTTTCATAGGTTTGCTTTTCTTATCTAGCTACAGGGGTCCATAAGCTCCAGCCTGTGGACCAAATCTGGCCAACTATCTACTTTTTACATTTTTAAGTGGTTGGAAAAAATAAAAAGAAAAAAATATGCTTTCTTGATATTTGAGAATTATATAGAGTGCCAAATTTTGGTGTCCATTAATAAAGTTTTGTTGGAATGCAGTCAAGACCTATTTGTTTACGCTCTAATAACAGAGTTGAGTTATAACCGAGACTACATGGCCTGCAGAAACCTAAAAATATTTATCCTTTGCTCCTTTCCAGAAAACGTTTGCTGGCCCCTGACCTGGCATACAGAATGGATACTAGAATTAAATGGGAATGGATGAACGTGTCTACCGACACTGTGAAAGAGCGTTCCTCAGTAGACACTCTTCATAAGTGCGATCATCAGACCATACCCCAAATCGGTTCATAAATGCCCCAAACGCCTTCTGGTTGACATGGCAGTGACCAGCATTTCAAGGGATCACACACATTTTAAAATGCCCTTTGTATCATTTTAATAGCCTCTTTCAAATTTATTTTTAAGGCATTTTAAGTAGGATGGGAATTTTGTAGAAAAAATCCCACTTTTTTTTAAAAATAAAAGAATACATAGTAGCAAAAACATGCTGATTTTAAATCATTTATTTAATTCATGTTCAGAATTACTTGTGTATATAGAATTATGTTTTCATACCATAAACGACTCCTACTCACATTCTTTAAATGATTTCCACACATTAGCTAAGAAAAAAATAATACAAGCTTCAAGACTGCCTACAGACTTTGGCAGACAGAAGAAAAAAAAAGAGAGAGAGAGAGAGAGAGAGTGTGTGTTCTAGTTGCCTTTGGGTAACAAATATAATTGCATGAATTTTAACTTACAGTACTAACACAAAAGGGGAAAAAAGTGTTAAGATAAAGATAATGTCATAAAATTAAATGTATTAGCAGCATATTTAACTAATGATTAAGAAAATGACCAACTTTTACGCCTTTTATGCTAAAGTACTATTAAAATATCTCTACATTTTCACACAAAATAGACACCAAATACTGGCTTACATTTTTTTAATGGCAGCAAATTAATACAACCGATGACTTTATTCATTCTAGGAAGAATTGCAAATATAGACACAGTAATACAGACAGATAAACTATCATTACTGCTGTGTCAAATAATTATCTCAAAACTCAAAAACTGGCCAAGCTTTTTTCTTTCTCAGAGACACCGAGGACTATCTCTCAGAATAGTCTATTTCTCATATGGCTTATTCTATAGTGTGGCTGCCCTGACCATCTAAATAGGTTCAAGTTTTGGTAAATTAAAAATTATACAGTCTCCAGACCCATGAAATGTTGTATCTTGGAAGAGTTCTTTTGTAAATGCATAAAATAGGTCCTGGAGAGTTGCAGAATCAAGGAACCAGAAGAAAAAAAAACAACTAGGTCAGGGAGATAAAAGTAAAAACTGTTTAACTATATACCATGTGGTTACAAATAATAGTAAAAAGTTTTGTCACATATATGCATGAAAGTATATAGATGAAATCGATGCATAAAAACATAGAAATAAATAGCTAAATACGGAGGAAAAGATCAATAGATTGACAGATAAATAAAAATTAATAAAGTCTCTGAACCCCACATTTAAGCTATGGATTTTAATTTAGAGTCCACAGTTGGGTTTCAGGGAATCTTTGAACACCGCCCCCCCACCAAATTGTTTGCAGTTTTGGTAAGTCTTTACATTTCTCTGACAAAAAGATGCAAAACGCAGCTACTGAATTGTCTAAGTACCCACGTTCTCTCACTTTTCACTCATACAAATCCTGAAATTTACAGAAGCGATATGCAATTGTCAGAGGGTACTGGAAATAATTAGTATAGTCCCAGCTAACGGCAGGATAGATGACACCTTCTCCTTTTCTGAAGGGCTTAATTTCATTTCCAGGCAGATGAAAATCACTTTGGATTACCCTTCAAAATTTCTCTCTCTCTCTCTCTTTTTTTTTTTTTTTTTCACTTCCACAGCTGTCCCTTCATCTCTCATCCCCTTTTTTTCCTGTGTTTACCTCTTTTCTTTCCCTGGAGGAGGGAAGACGATAAAACCTCCCAGTTCTAGTTATTACTGATTTGGGGCACTGGGCCGAGATGGAGCTTTGAGAGTCTGGAATATTGGTAATTGCCCTTGACAATCATAATGAGTCTTCCCCTGGATAATACCTCTGCAGATCGGTGTACCACTTCCCAACATATGAGTAATATTAAGCGTGCTTGCTGGTGGCTAGACAGTGAAGGGAAATTTGGCCAGCATGTGGAGGGAGTTTGTGAAGAAGCTGAGACAATTTTAGCAAAGTGAGTTCGATAATGAAGAATGCTCAGCCCCAGTGTGCAGCAGTTTTCCGTAGGAAAAAAATTACACATGCATAATCCTTCTTTGGTACAGTTATTCACGTATAATTAAGGCAACTGCAGGCAAGGCAGCTTTTCTCCCCAGTTTTGCATGACAGTGTAGTTATGACCTCAGAACATACATTCGAAAGAACTGTAAGTGGGCACCTTTCTCTAGTCCTGTTTTTATGATGGGCTTCTAAATTACACAGTAATTTATTTTAATTATTAATTAATTAATTAAATTAATAAATATTTTAGACCTTTCTCTAGTCCTGTTTTTATGATGGGCTTAACCATATAAATAATTGAAAATAAATGAAAATGCCCACTCTCACTTCAAGTGCCAAAACTCTTAATACAAATATATCTATTTCCATTAATAATAAAAAATTTGCGTGCTCGAATTTCAGAAATCAGGCTCCAACCTCTAATATCTCATATTTTAAAGCTAGAATATATAGAACTTCATTTTGATTTTCTGGAACTTTACTTTTGTAAAGATAAATCAGTCACACACACACACACACACACACACAAACACACACACACTTACATATGCATTCACTGGTAGTGTTAGCTATTGGACCTTTGTCAAATTATTTCACTGTGCCTCAGTTTCTTTATCTGGAAATGGAGATAACAGAGCTGGTCTCCTGGAGCTGTAATAAGGATCAAGCTAAATGATACAGGTGCAGAGCCAGGGACATTGCCGGGATCCAAAATGCTAGGTACACATGAAACTACAGCTACTATAATGGATACGGTGCTGCTCTGTCTAGATCCCAGAAGCTGGTATGTTGGCAGCTGATGACTCACAGAAGATTTCATGGAAATTCCTCTCCACTACATCAAGAAGCTGCTTCACCTGAGTTTATTTGTCTCCCCTTGCCCCATCACCAACTAGACCAGCTGATGCCAAGAAACTAGGTCTGGCTCCTCAGTTTACAGCCATTTTGAGGGGCATCCCAGCTCTGGAGCTCCGTGCAGTGTCAGCAGAGAGCTCATTTGCAATGGTGTTGTGGGCCAGCTACTCTCTCTGCCTGATGCTGCTTTTCTTGTTTGTCACAGATGAAACATCTCCAGAGAGCATTCCCCAATACATGGTTTAAAAAAAAAAAAAAATCTATCCATCCATCCATCTATCTATCTACGATGTCTAGTATAGTTAACATACACTGTTATATTAGTTTCAAGCATGTAATGACTCAACAATTTTATACATGACTCAGTGCTCATCCAGGATAAATGTATTCTTAACCCCCTTCACCTGTTTCACCCATTCCACCACCTACCTTACCTCTGACAACCAATTTACTCTCTGTTTAAGAGTATTTTTATTTTATTTTTAAATTTCTTTTATTTTTTGTTTATTTGTTTGGTTTCTCAAATTCCACATATCATACGGAATCATATGGTATTTGCCTTTCCCTATCTGACTTGTTTCATTTAGCATTATATACTCTAGATCCAACCTTGTTATTGCAAATGACAATTTTATTCTTTTTATGGCCACTATATATTTTATAGTATATAGTTTATATATTAGTGTATGTATACACACACACACGTCTATATATATATATATATACACACTAGTACACACACACACACACACACATATACTGACATTGGGGTTGCTTCCACATTCTGGCTATTGTAAATAATGCTGCAGTAAATATAGGAATGCATATATCTTTTCAATCCCCAAAATACCTTTTACATCAGTCTCTATCACTCTCCGTCAGAGTGTGTTTTTCCAGAATCCAATCTAAGAGCACAGATAAATATAGATAAAAAGTTGTCTTTCCATTATCCTGAAATTGCTGCTAGGATCAAAATCTGAAGAAAAAACTGCTAAAAACCCCCATTCTAAGTTGAAAACCACAATGGAAGTTGTACCTAACCACATCCCCACAAGGCTTACAGAGAATGCATTTCCAAGAAGAAACCCAAACCCCATTTTCCTGCCCCTGACTATGACAACAGGAAGGTTAGGATAGGGAAAGTGCCTCTTAGAGAATGGTTTTCAAGATAAACCCTAGTTTTTGAAAGGGAGGAAAATAAATTTTCTCAGCCATCAGAACAAACTGAGAAAGCACCAGAGAGTTTCTGGTAAATTCTGAAGTGTGTTAGAACTGTCACTCACACCTTCTCACATGAAGCCTGGCAAGCCATTCAAAATGCGGGGTCTGAAGCTCATGCTTCATGGAAAAAGGGGCAAGCTGACAGCGTTGAGGGAGACAGCAATAGTGAAAGAGCCTACATTATCCCTCCTTGGCAGACCAGCATACATGAGTTTCCTGGTAGCTGAATAAGCTTGAAGAAAGCAGCTGGCCTTGGGCCCTTCTGATGGTATCCCATCTAACAGGACCATGCCTAAGATGGAAAATTCTACCATGTGAAGCAGATTTCCCATTCTAGGGCTTCTGAATAATCTACAAAGGTACTCTAGGAGCAAGTCAACTTTTGGAAAAGGGGAATCATAACCAGTCAGTGTTGAGGGGCTAACCCCTGTGTAGGTACACTGGTACCTTCTTCCTTCTTTCTCTTGGTGGCATTATCAGAAAGGAAGGCAGAGAAATAAGACCGAGAATGGGAGGAATTTCCCGCCACCTCAGCCACTAGAGCTGAGGTCATTGCTGCACTAGGGGTTGGTAAGATCTTACACAGCAGGAAGTAAGAGTTCAACAAGGCCAAGTTAGGAGTAGCTATCACCAAAAATAAAACCATTTCATAGGACTGGGAGTACTCCATAAATCTGGTAAACATACTTCCTTCAAGAAGTATTTATTCAGCACCTTGCCTTATACTGTACCAGGTGTTAGAGACACTATGATGAGAAGAAAGAGGTGGCTTATGACTCTATGGAGTACACACATCCTTGTCTCCTTTTGCCTGCCTGTGTCTCTGAATCACTATGTCTTCTTCTCCCTCTGACAGACTATTCTTCAAAGAAAGTTAAGACAGCGTCATCCATTAATTACTGTTTTTTTTTTTTAAGCAACATAAGGAAAATTTTCCCAGAACACACTTTGAGAAGCAAAGAGACTGACTGCATTTTCTTACTTCAAGTACTATACATTAAATTCTGCCAACATTCCTTTCTCAACCACATTTCCCAAAAGCTTAGCACTTGGCCATAAAAGTTCAAGTCTAAAATTTGGCATGCCTGACGGCAAAATCTTCAAATTTGCCAATTTGGCGAACATCTCCGTTTTGAATAACGAGTGGAGAAACAGGAAAAAACTGGAGTGAAATGTTATAAATCATGGCATTATTTAGAGACAATTCATTTCATGGGATAATAGCAGGTTTAAAAGAAATTAACCCTAAACTATGGTAGATCTGTTGTTAGATAGATTTTTTTTACAAAAATTAAAAACCTGCCTAAAAATATAATATACAAATTTAAGTAATACACAAAGATCTGAGACTTTCAATTCTATTGAAAAATATTTTTGTATTATTTACACATGACTATTACTTAATTTCAGAGGACATTTTAGATTTAAGCAAAACAAAAATGACAAAACAAAAACTGCTATGTACAAAGCATATATTGATATATATATAAATTATAAAGAATTATATACTATAATATCCTGTAGTACAAAGAATTATAAAGATATATAGTACATACACTGATAAACTGTATAAATATATATACACATACACACACTCACAAATGTGTGTGCATATATATGGTACGAGAATATTTGGCAAAGAGCTTTTGGGAGGCTTTTGTTAGTTTTGTTGGAAATAATTACAGGCTTGTGGGATTAAAAGATTTAATCCTATCCATTGATATACCTTGGGTAGCTGGGATTGAGGTATTTGTACATAAAGGCAGAATCATGTTGGATCTGTAAACATCATTTGTAGGATGGATTTTCAAAAGTGGTGATTGAGAGAATTCCACAGAGAAAGCGAGTAGAGAATCAATACATGCTCTAAGACTCTGCTGCCAGGCAGGACTGAGGAAGGTTCTGTCCAAAGCACCGAGCACATTGCTGCAGTCCTGCCTGTTTCCCTCCGTTTCTGAAAAATGAAAACACTCTTGCAACTTTCCAGATTCCCTGTGTCAAACTACCACGCACTTGGAATAAATAGAAAACATCATCTTACCATTCTCATTTGCAAAGAGAAATCAAGTGTAGTTAGTAATCCTAATCTGCAAAAATTGGTTAAAAAATCATGTGATCCAGATCCCCACATTTTCATACAAGTACAGAAGCATCTGTCTGGAGATTCCATCTTAATGTGAGGTGAGCACAATAAAGCCCCGATGACCACAAATAATGGCGCAAACACTGGATTCCCAAGGCGGCCATAGTGTTTTCCCAAATCCCTCTTTAAAGAAGCATTTGGCACAATTCTCTTGTCACTCCTTAAGATAAATCAGAATTATAAAGCCTAATTTAGAAGCTACTGTATATTGTATTAGTGATTCAGGAAGCATCTTTTCAAATGAGCTATGGGCATGATACGTTTATTTTCATGATGACTGCAGCAAACCCAAATTTCTTTGAAGAATTTTTTTTTTTTTTAAGGGACAACCTTCAGATTCCACTTCATGCAGCCCAAAACTTCTTAGACTTTACTCGTCAAAAGCCATTACGTCATATGCCCTGCATGTGAAGCATATGACCTAGAACAACATTCTTAGAGGGGAAATTGTTTTTTTTTTTTTAATTAACATATAGTACATTATTTGTTTCAGAGAGGTACAGGTCTGTGATTCATCAGTTTCACACAATTCACAGCACATAACATCCTCAATGTCCATCACCCAGCCCCTCCATCCCTCCTATCCCCCTCCCCTCCAGGACCCTCAGTGTGTTTCCTGAGATTAATACTCTCTTATGCTTTGTCTCCCTCTCTGGTTTAGAGGGGGAAGTTTTGAAACTTCCCAGGCTGGAAGACACAGTTGTCTCTAGAACAATCTTGATAATATCCACTTGTGTTATATCAGAACACCTCTACCAAAAGATGAATCTCTACACGTATAGTAGATGAAGTGGAAAATCAGACCTTAACACCATGTTCCCTTAAAAGCCAATTGGCACTAATGTTGCAAATAAATAGGGAAAGATATTTCCTCTAGTGATACTTCAAAGACTTTGCAACATCTGGAATTTGGTTCCATACAGTGTATTCCACTAAAAAGTAAGTATAAAAAGATTTTAATGGGGCAAACAGGATTCAGGTTTCTTACAATGTGCTCTCCCTGGGGGAAAACAAATAACACAATGCATCTGACTAACCTTTCTGCACTTCAGCTGCATTAATTAACGTGTAGTCATGGATTCCATCATGAGCCAGATGAACTCAGTGCTACAGCTGTTTCCAGTGAGGGGGAAAATAGGCTTCCACATTTCAGATTCCCAGCATTTATATATCCAGGGAAAAATGTTTTATTGGCTGCCTTTGTGCCAGCATTATTGATATGCATTACATATTAGTCATCCAAATAAATTCACACACACCCTAGACTGTGATTAAATCAGTGTCAGTATCACATGAACTGGGTTAGCCAGAGCCAATGCCATAAAAACCACGTTCCTAACCCTTTTTCTTACCTCAAGGATTAAGGAAGGGCTAACAAACTGATCAAAGAAGGAGATCATGACCTTGAAAAAAGTTGTTGTTGAGTGAGTCAAACATTTAAGTGGCGATAAGGTACTCTGAGAGAGAAGGACGAAGATGACTAGAAAAAAATGAACAGATGTTGAAGAAATTTAACTGCAGGATCTCATGGCTTGGCAGAGACATTCTCAACGCTAGAAGCCAAACATGTGGAAGTGGTTGGCTGGGAGCAAAGCTGAGGTACAAAACTTCAGTGCTTGATCAGTCACTGAAAGAGGATTTTTGTTTTGTTTTATTTTTAGAGCAAAGGTTCTGTTAAGATGCAATTTGTGAAGAAATATGACGGTGAATCAGCTGGGCAACGCATTCCACCTGGAACACCTTGCCAAATTTCCTATCACAGGAGCACTGTAAAACTAATTTTGTCTCCAATAGTTCTTTATAAATGCTGTGTCATGACTGCTGGTCAACTCTGGAGTCTCAGGGACAAATGGATATCCAATAGTCATAGGGCCATGTGTGTGTGTATGCACGCATGATCATTTATAGTACAAACCTGAAATGATTACCCATGTAAATAATACTAACCAAATTGGGCACTTGCCTTGTCAAACTAATGTTCTTAGCCGCAACTCAAGCAGAATAAAAGTTGTGCGTCTTCACTTTTACCAACATGGAATGGCAGTAACTTAATCAAACCAGAGAACTATCTTACCTGGAACTACTTCAAAAAGGAATTTTCCTGGGCTCTCCTCATTGCAGGGATGCTCAAGAACTTTATTTCCAGGCAGAAAAATAGTACCCTGTGAACACAAAGGCCCCAAACATCAACATCTTCAGAAAACAAACACTGAATATCATCATCATCCTCCTCTTCCTCATCAACATCAGTGAATATCCAAGGTGTATCTGCAACCCAGCATAAAGGTATGTGCATCAAACTCGTTTACAGTCCCAACCATTCAAAAATCATGTAATAGAATAATATTCCTTCAACTTTTAATAAGTCTTTGTTGACCAGCTAATGTGTATAAGACACTGTATTAGGTGCTGAGTTCATTTTAAGCACTGACTTATTAAATACATTCTGTGTGCCAAATTTTTTACTGAGCATTCTACCAACCATCATGTTATTTAACTGTTAGAATAGTCTTATAAGGTAGGTATTATTTACTCCATTTTACAGCTTTGAAAACCAAGGCAGAGATATAAATAACCTAGTTAATGTTATCAGAGCCTTCTCTTGATTATTCCTTCCTTTTCTGTTAGATTTCTCTCTTCAATGTATTATTTCCATTAGTACTGAGACATACTTCAAATTCTATCCTATTGAAAGACATTACTTTGACTCCCCCTCCAGCTATCACCTTTTTATTTTCCCTTGCCTAGTAAAGAGCTGCCTACGTTGAATCTATTTCCTTACATGTATCCACTGTAGCCTGGTTTGTGCACCCACAATTCTACTTACATGATTCTCACAAGCTGTATGCTTGACATAAATTATGACTTCCCAGGAACACTTCCCACTTGACATAAATTATGACTTTCCAGGAACCACTCTTTCTTGAAGCACTTTCTTTCCTTCGTTTCTTAGTTTTAACCAGGTTTTTCTCTAAGTTTTCTATTGAGTCTCTTTTGCTGGTTCCAAGTATCCTTTAAATAATAAAGTGTTTCAAAGATGTATACAGTGATTCCCTCTCTTCTGACTCTGTTTTCTCTTGGAGCTATCTCATTCATGCCTATGACTTCGATAATCAACTATAAATCAATGAACATCAGATTACTCTTTCAAACTCAGTGCTCTCTGAGCTTCAGAACTTTATGTCCAAGAACTCACTTGAATTTCCATCTGGATATCTCAAAAGCCCTTAAACTAAATTTAGTCAATTTAAATGCAATTATTTTTTATCCTGTTTATGTATTCCCTAGCTTTGTGACTGGCATCTTCTTCCAATCAGTTGCAAAAGCCAGAAATGTAGAAGTCATCATTTCTAGTATATCTCTACTACCACTATTCCCTAGTTCAAGTGCTTATTGTCTGCAGTCTGGTATAGGGTGTGTGTGTGTGTGTGTGTGTGTGTGTGTGTGTGTGTGAGTTTTGTGATTTTATTTATTTGAGGTGGTGGGGGAGAGAGACCACAAGTGGGTGGCAGAGGGAGAAGGACCTCAGCCAAAGGCAAACGCTTAACCAAGTCACCCAGGCACCTTGTGGTCTGGTGTGTTTCAAATTCACTGAATTCCCTATAATACTAAAAAATCTTTCAATCCCCTTTTTTCCTTAATGTAGTCCAAGTAGCTTTAGAAACAGCAATTTCACCTTGCTATTTTCTTGCCTAAAAATCTTTGATGCCTTTCATTTGTCCTAGGATAAACTTCTGGATGATCTATAAGCCCATTTTTCTATTCTTTGCTTTTGATGTTTTCTCTGACTTTCCATAATCAAGCTGGTAAGTAAATAGATAGTATCATAAATTCTGTAAGTAGTATCATACTACTGTCTATTTTAGAACTACATTCTTTCCTGGATTATTTTATAACCACTGATTGAATATCCAAAATATACTTGCATAGCTTCCAGAAAATTTTCCTGCATTGATTTACCATTGTATGCAATTATGTTATTAGTAAAATTATTTGATTAAATTCTATCTCCATCATTAAACTGTAAGGGAGCAAGGATAATATGTATTTTGCTCCCTAATTTACCACCAATGCCTAGTATTTTCCCTGCCATAAGGTTAATGCTAAAAAATTGTTGAGTGAATAATAAGTGAATAAGTACTCTGAGTGCAGTAAAGCCAAAATTCAAAACCAAGCATGCTGGATTTAAAAGCCTGTATTATCGTGAACCATATTTTATCCTCCAGTTTTGCCATTTTGAAGCAATATTTAGCTCAAGTAATATTGTATTCAGTTTTCATCCTACCTGGTTTGGCACAGAAAATTATAGTCATCAACTCCATCCACGTCTAGACTTAAGTGATAAGGCATAATACTCCCTAACTAAAACCCAAGGAATTATAGGTTAGACATATCTCTCTCCCTCCCCACTCCCAAAATGAAATGGTGGAGGTACTGCTTTGTTTTCCTCTTCAAGGAAGTAGATTTTCCTATTTATCATGTCTAGTGTCTCTGGCCTATGGATCCCATTTTGTTTTCTGGTACTTTTCAATATATATATATATATATATATATATATATATATATATATATAATTACTAAATATTTTGAAAATATTCATCTTAATTAAGATCTTTTTCATTTCTAGGTTGAGTCTATATGGTTTCCATATAAAATGATAAAATCAGTTTCTTCAATTAAGAGTTTATTTTACGGGTGCCTGAGTGGCTCAGTGGGTTAAGCCTCTGCTTCGGCCCAGGTCATGATCCCAGAGTCCTGGGATCGAGTCCTGCATCGGGCTCTCTGCTCTGCAGGGAGCCTGCTTCCTCCTCTCTCTCTCTGCCTGCCTCTCTGCCTACTTGTGATCTCTGTCTGTCAAATAAATAAATAAAATATTTCAAAAAAGAAAAAAGTTTATTTTACTTACTGAAAAGATTTTGTGAAGTCATTAAATTTGTGATTTAGCTAAATGTTAGAACATAGCATCCCACCTTCTAGACAGATACAATATTCATTTATGTATGCATGTATACTTATATACTTGTATGTGGGTATGCATGGTTCCTGTTTAATTCTGTGTCTTCAGGCCCTACTTAGGATCTTAAGCAGTACATATATAATATAAATTGGATTCAAGCCACTCTCCTGCACATATAATTCTCCTGCAAGGGCAATTCTCCTTCATGAAATCCCAAACCACCTCACTTGGTCATTAAAAGACAAAGTAGTACTATCCTTTGTTGTCTTTTTCATACATATGAAATAGCTACTTCTGGCTGAATTTTTTTTTAAAGATTATTTATTTATTTATTTGACAGACAGAGATCACAAGTAGGCAGAGAGGCAGGCAGAGAGAGAGGAGGAAGGAGGCTCCCTGCCAAACAGAGAGCCCAATGTGGGGCTCGATCCCAGGACCCTGAGATCATGACCTGAGCCGAAGGCAGAGGCTTAACCCACTGAGCCACCCAGGAAACCCCTGGCTGAAATTTTTATTTTCATTTTCAAATTTGGTATCTCACAGATTTTATATTTTGGCTGTCTTCCAAATAAATTGTGATGTCAGCAAAATAGTTTAAACATCAGTAGATAGGGGTTAGGGGTTAGGGCAGGATATATTGTAACTGACAAACATTTGCTCTGGTTAATTCTTTAAGTCATTCAGTAAGTAAAATAAAGTTATTTAATCGAAACAGCTAACTTGATTACCTTGTATAGAAACCATAAAGTCTGTAACTGAGAGAAGAGTCTTAATTGTGATAGTTATTTTCAATGTATTCTCAAATTTTATAGTTAGAAAATGCAAATAAATTTTTAAAAACCTTTAATTTACTCACTGCCATAGATAATTAATATCAGTCACACCTGTATATATTTATGAACATGTATTAACATCTACAATGACTTCTACATAAAAATAATCAAAGTAAAGCCTAATTTATTACCTGCTTCCAAACTTAAAAATCATGTAGTTATCATGCCATTTTAATAATAGACATCATTTTTTAAAACTAAATAGTAGTTTTAGTTGTTTGTTTGAATATTCATACTTTCACATCCTCTTGTAAAGAATTTGTGGTTTTTGTAAGTGTTATTATAAAGAACATTTTCATAAACATCCATGAAGCTAAATCTATGAGCTCCCCCTTAACTCATTCTGTAGGACAAATCCCCGGGAGAGAACTCAGTAGTCAAAAAGTATGCAATAAAAAAAAAAAGTAAGCACTGTTTATATGGGTTTAGTTAATTCTTTCCAGAGCTGCTCTCAATTAGCTAAGCAAACAAATAAATAATTAATGAACAAGTAAAATAAAAGTGCCCAATCTGACTGAGAATAGTTTATTGGGACACTACCATATATCAAATATTTTTTCTAAAACTATTTCAGATGATGTGAAGTGTGTGAAAGAAAGAAACTCTTTACTCTGGATACAATAAGATAATACACGACTATAAAAGAAGTGCGTGCCTAAAAAAAAAAAAAGTGCCTACACATATGTAGAAAAGCAGACAGATATAATAAAGTTTAAGAAGAGAGCATCATTAGAACAATGTGATTAGTTAAGAAAGGTAATATAAAAAATGGTTTTTAAAGGAAGATTAAATTTTAAGATTTAGTGAGGTCAGGGTAATATTCCAAAATGGAGGAAATCACATCAGCAAAAGCAATAATTAGGGCCATATGCACTGGCCACATTAGAATAAGAGAATTTTCAAATGGAGGAACAATTAGGAAGTAAAGACCGTTGGCGATGCTGAGGACACTCTGTGGAAAGTCTAAACCGGGACAGAGGATGGGACACTTGACGTCCGTGACAACTGAGAACCCAAGCAGGCTCTGGAGAAAAGCAGATGGAGATTTAGGAATACCAGCCTCTTAGAATTCTGTTTGTCACTGTGAAGCAATTAATTTGTCAGAGACGGCAACATCAAGACTTACAAAAGGGTGTTGGCAGCAGAAATGGCATGAATTTGCCCCAGAGATGCATTACTGGAGCTAGAATTTTTTGGAAATATAAAGGTACCTGGATGGAGTTTTAATGATAGGTCATGAAGAAGGAAGAGTTGAAGATGACTTCAGTTTTTCTCATCTGTCTATCGAGAAGAAAGGTGGTGCCTCTTATTTGAAATGGGGAATAAAGAAGAATTAAGCTCCAATAAGCCCATGTACTTGAGCCAGAACTGCGTGATATTCTTTAATTTTTCTGTTCAATTGTAGTTGGGCTGGATGCTGTCTGTTTGCCCCTCCTCCCTTCTTCTTCCCACCCATCGTTCTATTCTGTACCTCAGGAGACTGATCTCTACGAATTTCATAAATCAGGCTCTCTTGACCTCTGACTTCAGGTTGGTTTTGAGAGGTCATAGCGGAAAATGAGAAGGCCACGAGAGAGCTGGACTGAGGTGCGCTCCCCCATGCTGGCCAGGAATCTGGTCCTACTTGCATTGGATACCTCAGTCCACATCTCTTAAATCTGCAGGCTTCTCCTGGTTCCAGTGGAGCTAACAGGCCCAGGATGTTTTCCCTATCTGTGGGTTTCTATGAACCCTTCCAACACTTTATAAATGGTTTATCATACAGCCTACAATTATCCCTTGTAAAGTGGAGCCATCAATTTCTTGCTGGGATCTTAAGTGACAAAATCGATGCAAGAGCTCTGAGTTTTCTAAGAAATGGCTTATTACCTCATGATGTTCAACATGCTTCACTGGAAATTTTGGAGGACCGTGGAGAAGAGGCTCAAATATAAGAAAGACATGCAAGCTTTTTGATGGAAGTTCAGTACATATGGCAATAATTACATGTCAACAACTAATCAGCATATCCAGAGTGGAATTATGCTTATTTTTATCCATTACAGGAAATATCTTTTCCTAAAGAACCTTGAAAATTTCAAAATGAGATAACATATAAAACAAAATCTTTCATAGTTTGAGAGCTGAGAGTTGGCAAAAGAAACATAATTCAGAGTGATAATAGGGTCTCATTTTCAGCCTGAATTGCTATTAGAAAAGAAGCTCATCTCTGGTTATTATCAAAGCACTGAGCCAAAACCACAAGATACTGGGGTAAAAGCAAGATGATGTTGAAAATAAGCATAGTAATCTTATTGTCTAGCATTTAGATTGAAAAAAAAAATGTATGCTTGTGCAGCACCTTTGTTAGTTTCTATGAACACAATAATGAGAATTTCTTTCCAGCACTAACAATGATCAGACACATCACAAGGCACTAGGCAAAGTCTCAACTTGACAATATGTATGTATTTTTAATGTAACTAGACACAGGTTGAAAATTAACATCAAGGGGAAATAACTATTATTCAACAGTTTTTTTTTTTTTAGAGTAACATAAGTTGATTTGATTTTTTTCTCCTTTGTAGCAAGTAATTTCATTGTCATTCAACAAATATTTATTAAACAACACTTGGCATATGACAGACCCTCTCCTAGGCACAAAGGATATAATGTTGAGAAATTCCAAGAAGGTCTTTTCACACTTGGATCTTAGGGATCGTTCAGTGAATATTGAAAGTTGAAAAGAAAATGATATAAAGCTGTACCCAGAAGCACTCTGGCCATATAACAATCTACCAATGACAGTGAAGTTTCTGGTTCGGTAAATCCGCTCTGCAGTTAATCTGCTTCGTTGCAGATTCCCACTCCACCACCAATTAGCCGTATGACTTCGGGCGAGACTGTTATCCTCCTTTTCCTCAGCTTCTACATTCTTAAACTGGGATTGAAAATAGAACCTACTTCATAAAGTCACTGTGAGCTAATACGGGTAGTTTGTAGAAGAATGCCTGATACTATTTTTTTTAGCTGTTTTTAATATAAAAAAAAAAATCTTTCCATATCCCAGAAGCCTCAATGAAATTTTGGGCCCATATTTTATAAATCCCCAAATAATGAGATAGCTCTAGGAAAGTTTCAATATGTATCTGCTGGCATGATCGTCTAGGTGAGAAAACAGAGGGGTAAACTAATTTAAAATTTTTAAGTCATTTTTTTTTAACTATCATTTGTAAGGCTAGACCAACCAAAACTAACAAACCTCAATTTAACAATCATATTAATACACAGCACAGCATAATGATAGTGATAATGATGACTGCTGACATTTCTTACCTGCTAGTTTGCTAAACCAATATGTACACTATTTGTATCATTCATTTGCTCAGTGACTGTGTGATGTAGATATTTCTCATTTTATAGATGAAGAAATGAAGCTCAAGGAGGCAAAGAGCCTGACATAGTAATTTCCTAATACATATTTGAACAAAAAAAAATATGGATGACTAGATGAATACAAGCTGCTTTAAGGACTTTATCTTTGATTAGTGACCCAATTTATGTTCCTATTTCTCATCAATTACTGCTATTTAAAGCAGATTGAAACAGTTTCATGAAGAGTTATTAAGTTTCTTTTTAGTCTCTGAAATTAGTTACACCAATTCCTGGAATGCCTGGGAAGGAAGTTAAGGGGAGACTTGCAGATCCATACATTTTTAGAGTAAATTTTGTAGTAATCAAAAGTATCAAAGTAATTTTGATATGGAAACTCTTTGGGGAACACTGACCCAAGCATTGGTATAAATTGCCTTATAGAGAAAATAGCACAGTACTCACAAAGCTGGGTACCTTGTAGAATGTATGTTTTTCCTCACAGTAACAGATGTGATATTTCCAAATTATTTAAATTAGCCGTGACAAACATAATAGCATGAGACTATTTTATAATTAATTACAGAATAAATAGAAATAAATTATCTATATATACATCTCATGTTGCTACTTTATATGAACTGCTGCTTTAGCACTTGAGAAGCATTGTCATTCTGGGTTCATTTTCATTTAAAGCAGCATTTGCTTCATATTATTATACATGTTCAGATCCTAGGAGGCTAATTGTGCATTAATTGTGAGGGAAAGAAATATGTAATGTATTTTGATATAATTCATTTAAAAGCTTTTAACCCTTTCTTCTCAGACACAAGGAGCCATGTGAACACCCCTTCTAGACAAAACAGAAATACATAAATTTATTCCCCAATGGAGTCCTCCTGCCTGAACATTCACCCTGGAAACATGGCTACATTTAGATCACTCCTACTCATCTACATGTTTTTGATTTATTGGAAAATGGAAAAATTCCTTGAAAACAGGAGGAAAACAGATTAGGAATATGGGACTCTCAAAATTGGGAGAGACCTTAGAAATGACCATCCTCATGCTTATCAAATACATGAATCCCTTTCCAAAATGACGGTCATCCAGAGTTCAGCCAAAATATCTCACTAATTTTCATATGGTGTTCCATGCCATTTTTGAAAGATTATAATTGGAAGAAAAAAAATTCAAATGTTGGCGCAAAATCCATCCCCCAACAATTACTACCTTTGGAGTAAAATCCCCTTTACCCATCTTGTATCTTACACCTAATATCTACTGAGACTTATGTGCCAGTCCTCTTCTCCAAATCTTCTAAAAAACCCTCTGTGGTGGTACAATTAGAACTATCCATTTCATACCAGGAATATAGAGGCAGAAATAGATTTAGTAGCATGCAGCTGATAAGGTACAGAGATGCTGCCTGACCTCCCTGAAGTTCAAGCTCCACGTCCTTTATATGATATAAAGCTACAATGCAATGTATTAGTTCACTTGCTTGTTTTTTCATCAAATACATATTTAGTATGCTGAGGATATAAATGCTTAGGGAAAAAAATGGAGATGTTAATAGTGGTTATCTTTGACTATTCAGTCATATTCAGGCCACATTATTTTTATATTTATTTACTTTTTTCTATTTTTAAAATAATTTTAAAACAGTGAACAGATTTTACTTGAATAACAAGAAAAAAATACAAGTATATTTTTAAAACAAAGACAAATGACAGGAGAAGACAGGGTTGGAGAGGGTCATTTGGAATCTTAATGTTAAATTTCTGCTTTGCAGTAAGGACGTGGAAGACAGTTCAAGAACATGTCTAAATATAATATAGTACTCTGAATAATGGCCACACAAAGATAGCAGGTACTAATTCCTAGAAACTGTAAATGTAATCTTGTCAGGAAAAGAAAGGGTCTCCTAGATGTAATTACGTTAAGAATCCTGACAGAGAACTATCCTAGATTATCTGGTTGGGCCTTAAATCCAATCATGAATATCCTTAAAAAGAGGCACATATGCTGTGCCTGGATGGTGTAGTCAGTTGCGCAGCAGACTCTGGGTTTCCTCTCAGGTCATGATCTCAGGGTCATGAGATTGATCCGTGCCTAGAGCTCCCGCTCCCTGCTCAGGGCAGAGTGGGCTTGAAATTCTTACTGCGTCTCCCTCTGTAACACCCTCCCCTGCTGCCTCCCCACAACCCCTCTCTCAAATAAAGAAATACTAAAATAAAATAAAAGAGGCAGATATGATAATCACATAGGGGGCAATGTGGAAACAGATGCAAAGACTGTAAGGACCCCGTCACAAGCCAGAAAAATGGCATCAGTCACCAAAAGCTGCAAGAGTTCACTCCTAGAGCCTCTGAAAGAAGTCTGGCCCTGCCTCTATGACTTGATTTCAGACTTTTGAGTCCAGAACTGTGAGAGAATAAATTTCTGTTGTTTTAAGCTATCAAATTTATGGGAATTTGTTACAGCAGTCAAAGGAAATTAACATCTATAAATTAATACATACAAAACATAGTATGAAACAAAGCTTCCAATGATCCCTTGTGAGAAGCCATAAAAAGCTGAGGTTTTTTAAAAAAGTTCACCGCTAATTCTCAAATGTTGGTAAGTGATGGCCAGCCTTTAATTAGCTGAGCATTTTGGGAGCGAGTCCACAGTGTACAAAGTACTGAAATTAGATAGTAGCCACAGAAATCCCTCCTTAACCCACCTTTTACTCTCAATATGAGGAACTGATTGGAGCTACCTTCATGTTTTTGGAAACCCAGAACAGAGTATCTGTGGCAAGGTTAAGAGTCTTTATTTGGAGAAGACGGGGTTTAATTGCTAACCTTTCTCAATTAATTACTGGGATCTTGACTTTGTGTTTTGTGTCCAATAATATACACCGTTTTACAACATTTATTATTTCTCAACCAGAAAAAGAAATGTCAGCTGTTCAGGAGGTGGTAAATGCCAACAGTTTCAAATGAGGTCGATGGCAGTAGGAGAAAACCGAAAACAGAATTCTTTTGGAGCTTATGTCTCATTATGAAACAGAAAGATGGAAAGCAAAAACATAGCTATATAATATCTCTTATGGGGAAATCTGGAACCCCTTAAAAGAAGGGTCCAATAAGCCATTTTCAATGGACAAGAATATTGATGATAATTAAAATAGTCCCATTTAACATTTTATCTTAAATAACTAATAAACACTTTGTGAGTTTAAAAATAAAGTAGAGGGCACCTGGGTGGCTCAGTCGGTTAAGTGTCTGCCCTCAGCTCGGGTCATGATCCTGGGATCCTGGGATTGAGTCCTAAGAAGGTCTCCCTGCTCAGTGGGGGCGTCTGATTCTCTTCCTCCTTTTTCCTCTCCCCTCCTGCGTGTGTGTGCTCTCTCTCAAATAAATAAATAAAATCTTTTAAAAAATAAGTAAAAATAAAGTGGAAAAAATGTGGTTCATCCTTGCAAGAAACTCTATAATAGGTAAACCTAGAGTCCCAAAATGCTGAATACAAAGATTTTGCTAATTTTTTAAACAAAGTATGTAAACAAGTATAATTGTTTTATAGTTAAATAACTTTCCATATATTTAAATTTTAAAACTGGAAAATTGGAAGAAAAATGTCTTCAGCAGGAAGATGGCAACCTAATCATACTTGCTTTTGAAACTGAACTTAAAAAAGAATCTCCTTTGACTTATGGGACACCTACTTTTCTTGGCTTTTTTCTACTTTGAACTACAGTCAATTATGTTCAATATAATCCTTAAAATTTGGTGTTGAAATTGCATATGCAGTGTAACATTTACTTGTGTAAAGATAATATGTTTTTGCAGAATTACAAGAATTTGACTACATTTTCTATTGGTTAAGAAAGCAGCATTCTTGGGGTGCTTGGGTGGCTCAGTTGGTTAAGCATCTGCCTTTGGCTCAGGCTATGATCTCAGGGTCCTGGGTTATGATCTGAGGATTCTGCAATCAAACCCTGCTTGGGGCTCCCCGCTCAGTGGGGAGTCTGCTTCTCCCTCTCCCTCTGCTCCTTCCCCTCCCCATTTGTGCTCACTCTCTCTCTCTAACTCACTCTCATAACAAATAAAACCTATTTAAAAAAAAAAAAGAAAGAAAGCAGCTCTCTCATGGCAGGAGGTGGTAGGAGGGAAAAATAGTAAAATTCTTATAGAAATTACTTTGGTGATATTTATCACACTCAGAAAGATAAGAAATGTCATATTTGCAAGGTTCTTTGCATTACAAACAGCAGAACAGGAAACAACTGAGGTGTTCATTAATGCAAAATTGATTTAATAAACTATGATGTATCTGCCTAATGGAGTATTATGCAGCCACAAGAATAAAATAATCTATACCTATCAGAAAATTTGTATATTAGCTCTCTACAGAGCTATATCTATATAGCTACATACATATACAGAGAAAATAATATATACATATATACTATACAGAGAAAAATATAGTTTGTTTAGAAATAAGCATTCAGAATGCTATATTTCAATAAGAAAGAGATGATACTAAGAACATATATTTATGTTTGCTTTTTTTTTTTTTAAGATTTTATTTGACAGAGAGAGATCACAAGCAGGCAGAGAGGCAGGCAGAGAGGAGGAAGCAGGCTCCCTGCTGAGCAGAGAGCCTGATGCGGGGCTCGATCCCAGGGCCCTGAGATCATGACCTGAGCCGAAGGCAGCGGCTTAACCCACTGAGCCGCCCAGGCGCCCCTATGTTTGCCTTTATTCACATAGAAAAATCATGGTAAGAATACACATGAAACTAATCAAAGTGGTTAGTTACCCATACGGAATGTGTGTGTGTGTATTGCGGTGGGAAGAATAGATGCAAAGTAAGATTTCTCAATGTAAACTGTACAGTTTTGATTCTGAAATCATATGAATGTTTTATCTATTCATAAAATAAATTTAAAATGAAAATAATATGCAAAAGTAAAATGCAAATAATATTTAAAACAAAAATATAATAATAAACTATTAATGTATTTCTCTATACTGTTAAATTTTTAAAATATCCTTTTTACTTTTTTCTCCAGAATTTCCACATTGTGAGAATATTACTTTTTTAATATGAAAAAATAACTCTTTTGCGTAAAAAGCTATTTTGAATTACTTCAATCATAGTATTGAAGATAGAGCCAGTGGGCTCTATATTAGTCTGGATACACTGAGGCAACTTGGAACTGAGAATCTGCAATGAGTATGAGCCTTGGCACATTTAAAAAGATTTTAGGGAGGATAAAAAGTTTTTGTTTCATATTTAAGTTTCTTTAATGATGTGTGTATGTGTAGGAATATTTTTATTTTAAATTTAAATTTGGCCTTCCTTGGCGAATAGCTACTCTTCTTGCTCAGCAAAATGAACTCAGAGGAAAGTATCAGTGACTAAAGTTTTGGATGCATTGGTCTAGTATTTTTAATCTCAAAAGTTCCATTGATTTTATAGTTGCTCTCACTTGATAGAACACATTATGTTTGTTCCTGGCTCCTGCCTCAAGCTACTCAAGTATCATCGACTTCTTTCTCTGCCTTAAAAACATCAAATTGACTGCTATGATTAAGAAGCAAAGTGTTTCAATTCTAAATATGCATTTTTACCATGCCTGTCAGATCAACCAGACACAATTAATGTGGTAATCCAATTAAAACCTAGTTTACAACAGTTAAAATTAATACAACAATTTCCCCACTTCTAAAATACATTAAGTAGGTTTTGGGTTGTTGCTATTGTTCTGGTTGCTATTTTAACATGCATTGATTTCCTAGACTAAAGAAAGCTGTAACAAAGGCACTGTAACAAAACATAAATATCCAGCAAGGCCAGATATCATGACAAATATATAATCATGCAACATGAATTTTTATTGCATTTCTTCCCTGAGTCAGAAAATGTTTTGAGTAAAGCTTCAGCATCATAGAAAGCAGGCAATATTCCTGTTCTCATGAAGCTTACATTTTAATACAGGAAGACATACATGTATCTGTTCATTTATAAATGAAATTTAAAACACAAGGGAATAATTGGATAATGTAAAGTGCTGGGTTGTAATTAAAAGCAGGTTGTGTGTTTGAAAGTGTGTGGGGGGCTACTTTGGAACGACTATTCAAAAAAGGCCTTTCTGAGCAGGTGACATTTTAGCTGTGATCTAAAGGCTGAGAAAAGCCCATTCATGTGAAGATGAAGAGGAGAATGTTGATGTCTGAGAGGAAGGCCAGGGAGCTCAGACCCTGCTTTATAAACCAAGTTTAAGTGTTTGTATTTTTTTTTCAAAGATTGTATTTATTTATTTGACAGACAAAGATCACAAGTAGGCAGAGAGGCAGGCAGAGAGAGAGAGGAGGAAGCAGGCTCTCCACTGAGCAGAGAGCCCAATGTGGGGCTCGATCCCAGGACCCGAAGATCATGACCTGAGCTGAAGGCAGAGGCTTAACCCACTGAACCACCCAGGCGCCCTAAGTGTATTTTTACTCTAAGTGCAATGAGAGGCCATTGGAGGGCTTTGAGCACAGTATCACCTGATTTTTATTTTTATTTTTTTAATTTTAATTCAATATAATTAACATACAGTGTTATTTAGTTTCAGGTGTACAGCAGTGATTGAACACTTTCATACATCACCCAACGCTCATCATGACAAGCAGACTCCTTAATCCCCATCACTGTTTCACTGATTTGCATTTTTGAAAGAACACTCTGACTATTGAATAGAAAATATATTATACAAGAGAAGAAGCAGGAGGCTAGGCTAGTCCTGGATAAAGAAGATTGGTAGCCATTGAGAAAAAGAAAGGTGTGATTATTTCAATTATGTTCTGGAGGTAAACAGGAGTTGGTAATGTGTTGGGTGTGGGGCTCAAGGAAAGAGTGGAAAGAAGCCTAGAGATGTGTCAGCACTGGAGTGCTGAGTGATCTCATATACTATGATGGGGAAGATAGAGTAGTGAAGAAACAGAATTTGGGGGAAAATCAGGAGTTTGGTATAGGCCGTATTAAGTATAAAGTGTCCACTAGATACACAAGAAAATGATAGGTAGGAGGTTAGATATATGAGCCTCAAGTTCCAGAGACATATTCAAGCTGGAGATAGACTTTTGAGAGTCCTCTAACTATAAATCGCATCTGAAATCACAAAATTTGTTCAGGTAATCCAGGGAGAATGTGTAACCTAATAAAGATAGGAGGCTAAGGGAAGATCTTCAGAGCGTGTCTAGATTTAGGGGGACTAGAGTGGGGGGGGGCAGAAGGAAGGCTGAGGAGGGGTCAGGGAAGAAGAAGGGGCAAGCGCCGGATGCGAAAAGTTCCTGTAAGAAAGCAGTACAAGAAATGATCATCTGTGTTAAGTGCTGGAAGCAATCAATTGAGAGCATGACTAGAACACTGACACACAGACTTGGCCCCAAGGAAGATACTGGGTAATCTCAAGGGAGTGGTAGAAAAGCAAGTCTTACTCCAGTGGGCTGAAGAGAGAACCTTCGACGAGAAGGTAGAGATACTTATTACAGAGAACTTCTCCCAAAGTTTTCGTGTGACAGGGATCAGGCAAATGATTAGTAGCAGGATAAATGCAGGTCCCAAGGTGTTCGTGTTTTGTCCTCTTTTGTTTTAGGGGAGGATATAATAGAGTGTTTTTACTTGCTGCTGGTAATGATTCAGTAGAAATAGGAACAATAATCCCAGAACCATTTACTGAGAAGTCTCTTCTTTCCCAACTGATCTTCCTCTCTCTACTAGCTCTGTTACGAAATTACTTTTGATATATGTGAGGATCTGTGTTATTCTGTCCTATTGGTCAGTTTGTCTGTCCTTACATGAGTAATAGACTATATTAACTATTACATGAATTATATTAATTATTATAGCCTCATAAGTCTTATTTCATTCTCCTTCATCAGAAATGCTCTATCTATTCTTTGCTCTTTGTACTTGCCTATAAAGTTAGAACCTCCTTACAACACCTCCCTCCAAAATATCCTGTTAGGATATTTATTGGCACTGCATTGAATCCATAGATCAATTTCCTTCTTACAATATTAAACCTTTTATAGTATTAATGGAAACTTTATAGGATTAAGACTTCCAATCCATAAACATGTTACATCTCTCCATGAATATAGGATTTTAAATGTCTTTCCACAAATAATTTTCATTCATATACTTTATATATGCACATATACAAATTTTAATTGTACATATGCTATTATATATTTTATATGTAGTATATATATATCTTGTATATTTTGATGCTTTTTAAAATGGCATTTAAAATGTTTTTGAATTGTTTACTGCTAGGGTATGAAAATGTATGTAGATTTTGTATACATCAATCTTGTTAAACTCTTATCTGTAAAATATTTGAGGGGTTTCTAGGCACACATATTGTCTATAAATAAGGACAGTTGTATATCTTCTTTTCTAATCCTAAACAATTTCTTTTATCTTAATGTTTGCTGACAAGGACCCAATAATAAGATGGTGAATTGAAGTAATGATAGCATATATTCTTAACTAAGTCCAGGTATTAAGAAGAAGCTTTCAATGTGCCATTACTAACTTTGATGACTGCTACAGTTTTCTGTTTCTCAAAAAAAATATATATATTTTATTTATTTATTTGACAGAGAGAAAGAGAGAGAGAGAGAGAGGGGGCAAAAGCAGGGGAAGCTACAGGCAGAGGGAGAGGAAGAAGCAGGCTTCCTGCTGAACAGGTTGCTAAATGTGGCGCTTGATCCCAGGACTGTGGGATCATGATCTAAGCAGAAGGCAGATGCTTAACTGAGCCACCTAGGTGCACCTGCTAGAGGTTTTTAATAAGATGCTCTTTATAATTTAGTTTGCCAAGAATTGCTTTTTTTTTTTCAATATCATGAACAGAAGTTAAATTTTACTCACATCTTTTGTATCTATAGAAATAAACATATTTTTTCCTCCTGTAATCTGTTATACTATTAATAGTTAATTCTTAAATCTAAGTGAAACATAGCCAGTACTATATTTACACAGCCATTGCATTTCCTTCCTGAGCACACCAGGAGCTTTCATTTCCTGGTCACTCTGGTGAGATGATGTGACTGGGTTCTTTCCTGTAGTAAATGGGCAAAAGTGAGATACTTCCAAACTTGGTTCTAAAACATGCTTTCTCTATCTCTTCCCATTTGTATGGTTGAAAAAAGATGTCCTTAAGCTACAAAGCTACAAATGATAAGCACATAATTCTAGACAAAGCTGTGAGTGGTGTGCGTGTGCCTACACATGTGTGTATGCATGTAGATATAAATGTGTGTGTGTGTGTGTGTGTGTGTATGTGTGTGTGTGTAAAGCATTCTCCAGGGATATTTTTTCTACAAGTGCTTAGAGAACACCACCATCTTACAAGAGCTCTGAAACCCTTGGGAAACTATACTATACTATCAGAATGGGTACTACTTGAATTTTTCTAATGATGACAATTCATTGCTAAGAAAGGAAGCAGAGTAGTGTCACTGAAAGGATCTGAGCCCCTAGTGTGCTATGGTCTCTGAAGCCCTCAAGAGCAGAGCTTTTATTTACTTCTCTATCCCCAGTAGTTAAGGAGGTATTGGGCATATTAAAGGTACTGACAAAAGTTGAATGAAGCCACCTAATTTTTTTGGTGAGTTTCATCACTTATAAAATAGGGATAATTATAATATAGTACATACTCAAACTAACATAAAGGATAATTTGGAGATTAAAATAAATAAGGGATGTAAAATTTGTAGACTGCTAAACATTAAAAATACAATACTTTTCCTTTTATTCTCCCAAGATAACTCATGTTGTCTAATGATTACAGACATTAAAGGATAAAACTGGGTGTTTTAGATGAATTGAGCTCCCTGTTATCAGAAGAATTCAGATATGACTTGAGACTTTATTTAGTGAGGTTGTTAGAAAGAGGATTCCAGTAGTGGGTGCCCTTTGACCTCCCAAGGTTTAGTCTCTTTTCCAACATAAAGGCACCATGATGTAAGGGTCTGGAAGGGAAGAGGAGGAAAATATGCATTCATTAGGATTATCTTAAGTAGAGAAAGACAGTAAAGTGAGAGCACAGGCTAGAGATTCTGATGAACTGGTTTTATTTTTTTTATTTTTTATTTTTTTAAAGAGCTGATTTTAAACTCTAACTTCTTCATCCTAGATATATGACTTTGAGAAAATTATTATGAATATTTTTATCTCTGTTTCCTCTTTAGTAAAATGGAACTAAAAAAAGAGAGCCTTCCATAGAACGTTGTTTAGAGTTTTAAACAAAATAATACATGTTCAGTGTTGAGCATAATACCTTATATATGGTTAGGGGTAAATAGTTGCCATAATTAGGATTTTTTTTTTTTTATCTAAGTCTAGTTTGGTAATTCTTTGGTACAGGATAGTTTTAGCACTCAGTAAATGTTATCTATTATTATTATTATTATTATTATTATTATTATTGGTATTTACAACCTAATAGAACACTATGTGTTGAAAAGTAATCTCACACACACACACAAGATTACTCATAATAACATACGTTGAAGAATAAACAAGGTTTGAGCTAGATAGATATATGCGTTTTCATGTTCATTTTGCAAAGAGATTTTCTTTGGCAAATTAGGAAATGAAAACCAGCAAGACTCTGACCTAGAACTAAGCAGAATTCTGAACAATTTCCTTAGCTCACTCAGACCATTATGCCCCCTATTAACAACAAGCAGATGGAGATTGGGGTGGGGTGGGGAAAGCCTGTTACTTCCTTTCTATTCTAAAAAAGAAATATAAAAATAAGCTATTTATGACATAAATCAGATGCTCTTTGAACATTCAGAATTCAGGGTGCAATAGTCATGCTGGTTCCCTTTTCATTCCAGGTTGAGATAATTAACCTTCATTTTTTGTACCAGAGACATCAGTGACCTCATATTTGGGTGGGACAATAAACAGTCCAACACTCTAATGTCAATTAGGTTTTCCTTTTTTTTCTTCCCAAGAAAATACAGCTTATGTGCTACATATGTGTCCAAAGGGCAGAAGCTATTTTTTTTTAAAGATTTTTATTTCACAGAGATCACAAGTAGGCAGAGGCAGGCAGACAAGAGGAGGAAGCAGGGTCCCTGCTGAGCAGAGAGCCCAATGCGGGGCTCGATCCCAGGACCCTGAGATCATGACCGGAGCCAAAGGCAGAGGCTTTAACCCACTGAGCCACCCAGGTGCCCCGGGCAGAAACTATTTTTAACCATTACTATTTTTAATGAAAAATAAAAACCTATAGAGTATCACTATTGTTCATCCAGTTCTTGCTGAGGAAACCTAAAATCTAAATTTAAAGTCTAGTTGCATTCTACGATTATTATAACTAAGTATCAATTAAGAATCTTAATGGAAATCTTCTAGACTTAGTAAAAATAAAAGGTAACTGGGTAACAGTTATCTCTTAGATTGTCAAAGTAGAATACTAATTCAGAAAGCACAAGGAATTGCTCCAAATTTCTTTGATAAGAATAATAAAAAAGCACATCAACTATATTTTTTCATTTTATTTACCCATGAGCACTGGTAAAAGAAATATTTCCTGGCAAAGATGTCTAGCAGTGGTATTAGGAAACAAAACCGAATTAAAAAAAAAAAAAAAAAGAGGCACTCATATAATATATCTCAAAAATATACCTTTTGAACAGCCCATGTTTCACTGAAATATGTTTCTTGTCTAGTAGAAATCTGTTTTCACTCAATTTTTAAAATAAGTTAATGACTTTTGGTCATAGAAAAATGTTGAATTTAAGTGGACTCTATATTAAAGTTCTTCATTATGACAGGTAAATTTTAGTAAGCAAGATGGAATTCATGTTAGTATTTTTTAAGTAGAAATTTTCACAGTATATTCAGCCATTTCTATTTAGTAATCAAGAAAAATATGTTTTGCTAAATTGTCTTTAAAATGTACCCACCTCAACAGATACGGTATTTAACAGATTTGTAGTTGAACAAGGAAAGACTTTTTCATCATCATCATTATTATTATCAGAAAAGACTTTTTCTAATGGAATTTTGAGAGATAATTTGTCCCCACAACTGATTTTACATCTACAAATCACACAATCTTAGAGCTGGAAAGTATTTTAAAGTTACCCAGTCCATTCTTCTCCAAAATACCTGGATTCTGTTTTCATTCATCTTCGGTTGAACGTTCCAGTGAAAAGGCACTTACTACCCTTAGAGAAAGTTCATTCCATAATGGTAGCCTCTGGTCCTTTCCAAGTTCCATTTCACACCCAGCTGAAACCTGTCTTGGGAATTTCTGCCCCATTCCCACCCTCCTTCAAAATCGCTGCCTGACAATGCCCTCTGGTTCTCAACATCCCTGAACATAGTTACCATGCCCACGTTAAGTCTCTCCTTCCTATTCATATTTCGGTCATCTATTTGGAAACATAAGGTCCAAACACCTCATCATCCAGACAGTCTGCTCTGAGACAAACAAGCATGTTTGTCACTCTAACTATTAAAGCACTGTGCCCCCAAATGCAACACCTCACAAGAAATGCCACCGAGTAGAAGTTAAGAGTATGAGTTCTGGAGTCACACCAACTTTGTTTACATATAAGCTTTGCTTCCTTTTAGTTCAGTCTTGGGCAAGTTTATAAACCGCTCTGTGCCTCAATCTCTCCATCTATAAGACAGAGATCATTCTAGCAATCGACTCATAGAACTGTTGACAGCCTGACACAATGCCTGCACATGGAAAGTACACAAAAAACACTGATTTTTAGAAATGCTGCACTATTGCGTCTATATCTGGGCAACATAATTCAACCAAAAGAGCTCTAAAATTTTGCTAACAGGTGTTCTGATTTACATTGTTTTTGTTCCTAGTGAGTATGTGACGGTCCATTTGGCAAAAGTTACTTTTAATTATTGCCCAAACTGTCCTATTACTGCCTTATTTTCTTGTATTTTTCAAATGGTCTCTATTCTTTAGGTATCTTAAAAAAGATTTCTTCTCACAGTCACCAAAAGATGTTAACTTATAAATAAGAGGTTTGAAATTAACAATCTAACACATTCTCATACACATTTCTTAAAATCTGAACTTGAAGATGTGGTTTTTATTGACTCAAAGTTGGAGGCTGCAAAGGTGGAAAGAAGATACAGTACAGAGCAATGTTAGAAATGAGTATGCAAATGTATATAGTGGTTCTACTCAGAATTACCCCCAAACTGGATATAGCCCAAATGTCCCTCAGCAGCAGAATGGGTAAACAAGGGACGATGCCTCCATACATTGAGTACTACTCAGCCATGAAAAGGAAGGAGCTGCAGAAAACATGGAACAGCAAGGGTGAATTTCAAGTTATATGTAATGAAAGCAGCCAGGCTCAAAGGCCACAAGCTATAGATTGCCTTTATACCTTACTTGGAAAAGAAAAGCTACAGGGAGAAAACCATTGTCATTTGTGACCAGGAGCTGAGCATGAGAAAAGAAGAGACTAAGAAAGGACACAGGGGAATTTTTCCAAGGGGTTATGTAACTATTCTATACATTGTTGCAGTGGTAATTAATGTAACTATATGTAAATTATATCTCAGTAAACCTGACATTTAATAAATGCAGTGTCACTGATGCTCTGCAGGCTGGAGGGTTTCCCACTGCTGCCAACTCAGCCCGAACTTTGCTCCATCCACACCGCCATGTTCTGGCCCATCCATGATCTCACCCCGCCCACCCAAACTCCTGATCGTGGAGTATCCTCTCTATGCATCGCTCCAGTCAGAATGATCTACCCTTGCACCAAGAAGTAATTTCGCAAATTTCTCCTACACAAATGCCCAATTCCTGTTGTACTTTTTCTCATCTGAGTAAAAGGCTCTGAGGCAGGAGTTACGTGTGCTTTGCATTTTTGCAAGCTTCTCCACAATATTTATCATACTCCATGCAGAGAAAACAGAAGTATCTTTCAGATAGTGGGTACTCATAGTATTTGTGGACTGAGTAAATTATTGAATAGATGAGTTGAAAAAAATGAATGTTTCTTATAGGACTCTGGCTCTTGGTGGCCAGGCAATGTTCATCTTAATTACTCTATTTTCACTAGCTTGAAAGGATCTGTTTTTAACATAAGTGAAAGATAAAAATCTCCTTTCTAGCCTAATTTTTGCCAATAATGACTCAACTGTCTCATGCATAATCTTGGTTGGACCTTTAGTTCGTTATACTCATTTTTCTCCTTCATCCCATCAATATACAGGTTTCTTTTCTGTCCTTTCCTGCATGTGACCTTTCCTTTCACGTGGGTCTCTGTGATGGTCTCTGGCAGCTTTTGATGTACACAACCAACCTTACAGAGAGCCAACAAAGGTCTTCTCCCTCACTGTTCTGAACATATCTTATATTTTTCAGACCCAAATAATGACCTCCAGGGATCCCTTGTAAGAAGTTAAAATTTTGCTTCTGCTTACCCACAGGTTAATTATCCAGGTTAACAAAACTGGGTGGGTATGCCATGAAGATCCTAGAACTTCAACACACACATAAAAAACATCACAGTAAGCCCAATCTACATTTTCACTTAACGACATCTGAGGTTTAATGTTCAAAGCTGAGTAAAAATGATGCTGTAAATTAAACATGAATTTAATCTTAACAAATCTAGTCATGTATTCTCAAAACAATCTCAATTATAGAATATCAAAATTCATAAACCCCCAAGGCAAAACAAAATATAAACACATCTTTCTAGTTTTTGCATTATACTCAATAACTCATTAATGATTTGTGTAAGAAAAAAATGATCAAACTGAAAGGAACAGTATAGTTATTTTCACTGTCTTAAAAATATATTTTTCCTATATTAATTTAAAATCTATAAAAACACTAACATGGTATTGGAAGTTGAAGTATTTCAGTTAAAAATCCATTTAAGAAATATATACTATTAAAATGGATATTAATGAATTATTAATTTTTGGCAAGGTTGACCTGTATTTATTATGATGCTAGGAAGTAACCTGAAGTAATCATTTGAATGTACGTATTATTCTAATTTTAAGAAAGCTGCATCTGTGTAAATAAAATGTACATCTGTTTCTCTTAGCCAAAAAAAAAGGGTCGATTTTTTTTTAAAGTCTAGTTTCACTTCTCTCTTTCACTGTGCCTTTTTACCAAAACACGAGAGTATACTTCCCTTTTTAAGTTCCTCCTCTTCCCTCATCTTATTGATATGCACTTACATAACAGTCATACAGAGAGAAGCTTCATTCCATATGGGTGTGCGTATTTCATGCACATATATGTTATAACCAGAGAAAAAGAAAAAGAGAGACATACATATTCAAAGGCTGACTAGAGTGGAGTACAGATGCTATAACCTTTCAAAAAAAAAATAAATATTTACCATGGGGCTGATGACTTTTGAACAGCCTTCTCTAGACTGGAACTGGATCCAAATCTCTGGTTATTTTGTTCTCTCAGACAAGACATGAAGGACGTGTGATCTGACCACACTGCAGATGGTTTGAATGATCAGCTTTCAAAAAAGAATTTTAGTGAATCCACATACCACATGTTTTTAGTCAGCTGGACTCCTCATTTTATTATACAAATACATACAGTACACACATGTGTGTTCATGTCTCTAGATGGATCTCGATGTCCCTAACTCTACAGTTTGTGCTAATGTGAGAGTTTACAAGTTTCCTGAACATCTGTCAGGACCACCCAAGGAATTCTTAATCTTAAAAAGAGAAAACTGCAGTCAACCAAAATCAGATCAGATCTGAAATATAAGAACAGACTTTTCCTTTTATGACAGCTGTTCCCAATTCTTGATTTATTGATGTTATTTATTTTACACAGGATGCAGTCATGCATAAGGTACAACTCTTTTTGAAAGATGCAAACAACAAAAACAACAAAAAAGTAAAGTACCTCGTGGCTATTAGGCAATGAATACAACAGATAGATACCTTGGCCATGAAGATAAAGAGATTTCAAGTCTTGTGTGGCCATCTAGAAGAAGAAATAGAAGTACTCGAAGGAGGAAGAATTAGCAGAAGTGGTTACAGTCTTAGCTCCTCTTTCTATAAAACTGTAAAACTCTTGTTATCATAGAGACAAGCTAATAAAATACCCAAAAGGTATTCACTTTATGTCTTACAATGAAGTATTTCCTCCTTTTCAAGACCTACTTAGTCAATTTTGGGGAGAAGGGTGTGAAAAATTCTCAAGGAATAAATATTGCAAATTAAATGCGCATAAAATAATTTGAAATAATCCAAAAATAGTTTGAAATAATCAGAAGGAGATATTTTCTTTTTCTTTTGCTGCTGGAAGAGAAACCATAAAATGGAAACGTTTACACAAGGTACCCCTCAAAAACAAAGGGACTGATTTTCCTTTGTTTTCATCACTGGTATCTTAAACATACATGCATAGTTCACTTCAAATCAAACTGACAATAATAGGAGTGAGTTTTCAGATGAAATCAATACAAATTTGCATGAATCTTAAGGATAAAAGTCTGAGCTTTTACCTTTAACTTAATATTCACATGTTAATACTTTGTCTCCACCCAGGTATCTGACTGATACACATCTTAAACTCAATATGACCAGAACTAACCTCCTCATCTCCAATCACCATCCACACCATCAACAAACCTGCTCTCCCGATACTCCTGCCTCTCTCAGTTGGTGTTAATTCTATCCTTTAATCAGCCAAAAATCTTGAATTTGTCCTTGTTTTCCTTCTTTCACACCCACACTCAGGGCATGAGCAACTCCTGTTGGCTCTCTCTTCAAAATACAACCGCATACATCCACATATTACTTCTACCGGATGATCTCTTAAGAAAGTAGAAATCATTGCTATATCTGAGTTTTGAAATCTTAATTCAGTTTATGCAGTCTTTTGTTAAAATTATTAATGGTTGATAAATACATCCTTTTCATATAGCTAATTTAGTAATTGTGCATTTATTCATTCAGCAATGTATACTGAATGCCTACGATAGGCCACGCACCATTCTATCTATTTTGGATATATCAGTGAGCAAAATAAAGATCCTTGTTGGGGTGAATCTTATATTTAATTACAGGAGGCAGACAATAAACAGTATATATAATAAGCACATTATGTAGTATCTTAGAAGATGCTAATAACTATGGAGAAAAATTTAAAAAATAGAGTGATATCAGCAGTTACTGAGAGGTAGGGGAAGGTATCAGGTTAAGGATTAAATAGAGTGGTGTGGATATGCCTCTTGGAAAAGTGAAATTTAAAATAAAAATTTGTTTGATTCCCTTCTGTGTATCTAGAAAGAGAGTTAATGAGGAAGTGCCCAGATTGAAGTGGTGTATCCTGCCCTAGCCTCTCATTCAAACCTTTTACCCTACCAGCCAAAGGATAAGTTAGAAAGGGAGAAAGCAAAGAATGGATGAGGTGGGGAATGGGAAGAGGCCACCAAAAAGATCTACTTGTTGTGGACTGATTATTTGTGTCCCACCAAAATTCATATGCATGGTTTCCTGGATGCCCTCTTTCCTCCTCAGGTGGCCATAGAAATAGAAACCCTACTAACCCTCTATGTGTCCATATGAAGATTCTCTGGTAAGAATCGAAGTCCCAGAGTGATAAAAATGTTGACATACCTGTAAATCTGAAAATAATTGAGTTTTCTTATATATTGTCACAATGGGCAGATCCATTACCAACTTTTAGTGAATGCACAGGAATGTAGATACTGCTGGTAAGCTTCCCTTTCCACTTTTATGTTCCTCACACTGTGGTCAGACACATGCCTCTTGCTTAATAAATAATAGTGTATGTTTGACTAAGGAAATATGTTAAGATTAAAATATATATTTTTTAAAAGACCCAGCATTTCTACCAAGTTTTACAGATTTTTCCAAATTGCGGTCTCCCAACTTCAATTTTAGTTACTTACTCTCTGGTCAGAGCACCCTTCCTTTTTTTTCTTGCCCCACCCTTTTCTCCCCGCACCCAGAGCATTTCCATGTCAACCTTCTGTACTTTAGTCTTGCTCTTCACTCAACGGCAATGACCTTACTGTCAGCTTTTGTTTTCAACCATTTGACCCAATCTTAAATCTCAGTCTATCTTCTTCACTATTCCTTTCCTCAGAAACCAAACCATCCTGATTTCCATTTTATCTCATTTGCTATCCTCTCTTATAAAACATATTCATATGTTTATATTATCCTATTTGCTATTTACCATATGACTGAACTTACTGCATTAGCAGTGTGTTGTGTTATTTTAAGTAATATTCACTGGTTTCATGCATGTCATTTTTTTTTTCTGTACACAACTAGATCATTAAGCTTCTTGAGTGCAGAAACAGAATTATGTGATTCTTCATAATCTAGAATCACCCAATGGTAAGGACTTCATAATCTAGAGTGTCGCCCAATGGTAAGAACAAAGCAGTTCCCTCTATATGTAATAACAATTAAATGTTTGTTAATAGCATAAATGCACTCCAGTTGAATAACTGAGTTGGAAAACAACATAAAACTAAATCATTTCTCACTAGTTGGCCATGATTTTTCTTCCAATGATCATCTACAACTCAGAGGGGATTTTTCTTACACTTTCCATTGCAGCATATTCATTATCCGTTGATATTATCATCCTCAGCTATCTCCAAACTGCACTCCAACTACATCCGACAAGGAAAACTCTCCTGTCAATGCTGATCCCTTTCACTGCTTCTTTTTCCATTGGCAAGATGGAGTCGGGGGGAGTTTGCAATAACTTGATAAATGTTCTGCTTGACTCCTTATTTCTGCATGGTGCCCTCTCATAAAAGTCAAGCAGGAACTCTGGAAACCCCTGCTTTCATCCAGCTGAAAGAGCAGCCCCTGCCTTAGCCATGGGGTTGATTTGTTGGGTATTCTTATTCACAACAAGCGCAGTCCAGTTGTGAGTTAAGTTGAAAGAATCTGCTTGAGAAATAAGGTACTTGCACACATGGTATCAGTGAATACTTTCCAGCAAACAAAATTGCCATTTAATGCAAAATTCTAAAAAACATATATAAGGATAGCCAACTTAAATTAACACAAAGCTTTACAGGCATTAAAGGTGGAAATGGATCAAGAAGATGTGGTATATATACACAATGGAATACTATGCAGCCATCAAAAGAAATGAAATCTTGCCATTTGCGACAACGTGGATGGAACTAGAGCGTATCGTGCTTAGCGAAATAAGCAGAGAAAGACAACTATCATATGATCTCCCTGATATGAGGAAGTGGTGATGCAACATGGGGGCTTAAGTGGGTAGGAGAAGAATCAATGAAACAAGATGGGATTGGGAGGGAGACAAACCATAAGTGACTCTTAATCTCACAAAACAAACTGAGGGTTGCTGGGGGGAGGGGGTTTGGGAGAAGGGGGTGGGATTATGGACATTGGGGAGGGTATGTGCTTTGGTGAGTGCTGTGAAGTGTGTAAACCTGTGATTCACAGACCTGTACCCCTGGGGATAAAAATATATGTTTATAAGAAATAAAAAATTAATTAAAAAAAATAAAGGTGGAAATGGAAATACGTCAGCAACAGGAAGGAAATAAACTGTGAATCTAAGATGATTCACTAAAATACTCTGTTTATCACAGTCTAAATAATACTGATATTTTGGTGGCACCTGGGTGGCTCAGTTGTTTAATCATCTGACTGTTGATTTTGGCTCCAGTCATGAGCTCAGGGTTGTGAGATCAAGTCTCGCGTGGGGCTCTGTGCTGATATGGAGCCTGCTTAAGATTCTCTCTTTCCCTCTGCTCTCCCTCCCTTACTAAACAAACAAACAAACAAACAAGGTTGATATTTCTTGGATACACAACTACCTTTTCCTTATCTAATGGTAAAATGTTGTTTAAATAAATTTCCTTCCTACTACTTAGGTTACCAATCTGAATGTTACACTCTAATAAAAACTGATGATGAAGGAGCATGAAATAAATATATTCAATATATATACTCTTTAAGGAATTTAAATATGAGACATTTTAGGACTCAGCTCAATAATAATAAAAAGCTGTTGGTCCCTAAATGAGATCTATCACTCACAACCTGAAAATTTCCATCACCCTAACATCTGGAAATGTTAGTCCCTCTTCAAAATGTTATAGTGTGTTTTATCTGTGTATGGCTCAACATAGATGACTAGGAAACTGACCATTTCTTTGGTTGCCTTAAATTATTTGTAACTTTGTCAATATATTTCCTTCAGGAAAATAAATTCAAGTTATACTTGATCAGTGCATTTTCTCTATGGAACTGTATTTGCTTTTGAGTACCATATGCATTGGGGGCGGGAGGTAGGAATTAACAAACACTGCATAACATATTACATCAATTAATTTGCTCCCTTTCGGATAAAACTGATTAAAAGGAAATTAAATAGATTTACTCTAATGAATATTAACTAATAGTAGTTAATTTGAAAACATCAATCTCTAATTGATTTGGCTTCCTGCTGTTATCACCCATCAAACGACTTCGGTGTGATTTACTTAGCTTCAGAATTTTAACATATTAATTTCAATATTTCAGGATCAGTGACTATCAAATAGAGCACAAATCCTTCACTAATAGCCACACTTTTTATGACATGGGTTTTAGCTCAAAATAGAAGGCTAACAGTTTATAAAGAGATACCTTAAATGAGATTTTTTTTCCATCTATGTTAACTGGGTGTTCTGTTCATGCTATGGTAATAAGATTTAGTGTTAAACCTCTTTCAAGGGGATAAATGAACCAGAAAGTAGCTAAACCCTCCCTTTGTCCATGTCACAGGCAAACATCTCAGGTGAAGATAAAGCTTATCCCTTCTGTTGCATATTCCATGGCCCAAGAGAATGTGAGCTGTGGTTTTTTGAGAGTGGCAGCAAACTAGCACAGTTCTTGTATCAGCATCTCTTAATTTTTTACATAGGGATAGATAAAGGTAGGAGATAAAATATTTTCCACTTCACTTTTCACAATAAAAATAATAATAATAATAATAATAATAATTTCAGAATAAGCTAAAGACTACATATATAATATTCAGAATTCGCAGTACAGATGATGTCTGGGGATTAAATTCTTCAGTTAAAATCCCAAATAGAAACCTGTAGTTTGGGCTTAAAATATACCTTAGAGTATTGGGCATATCTTTTCTACCTTCACATTCACTGTGGCTTCCCTAATTGAGTTAAACATTGCATTTGCATTCAGTTATTTACTTTTAATAACTTGTATAAAACTGGACCACTCCATGTATGATACATGGGGCTTTTTTGTTACTTGAGGAGATTTGTTTAAGACAAGAACCGTAACTGCATTATAATATTGACATGAAGACCCATCCATATAATTAAAAAAGAAAGACAACTCTCTAATACTTACATACACTTGGCTAACATCCTCCCTGAAGCTAGAAGGCTAAAACTAAATGGAAAAATGTGAACTTATGTATATGTAACTGTATTTATGGGTCTATGTATTTGCTATGTACAATACACACACACACACACATACACACACACACACATGCACACACACACACACACACATGCACAATATGGTGAGAGAGCTAGAAAGAGAGTCAGTGACCAAGTTTCTTGAAGGCCAAGAAAAATTTTCACCGTGTATACAAACAGTACAAACATTTTTTAGGCCTTTACAGATTATAAAAGTTAATACCAGTAGTTCTAGAATCTTCAATAATGATAATAAAATTTCCATTTAAAAAACTGCTCTAGCACCTGGCATACCATGGTGAGAAAGACGGATGAAGCTGCTGATCTGCCCCAGCTTAAGTCTGGCTGACAGCAGACTTGGTGAGGTTCTCTACGTACGCGCCACTGTCAGCCTGACTGCGAGTCCCTGTCTTCCTACACCAGCTGGTTGATGTGCAAGTCCTTCCTGCATTAATGTTATGCTGAATCTCTCCTATTCGAGCAATCCTGCAGTTTCCCAGGACTTAAAGAAAAGCCAAAGCTATGTATAAATAAACAGATAAATAAATCAACTACTGCACTAGTCTAATCTGTTTCCCAAATTTCCCTCTGAGAAATTTCAAAACTTCTTTCTACTAATGTCTTCCTAAACAAAAATTTTAATTGAAATTATCAAATGATTTATCTATCTACCTATTTATCTATCACCCATCTATCTAATTGGAGACTGGGAAGTTTTTCTAGAAGCTGATGAATATATGATCTTTCCTACCAATCCTGTCTCTACATTGACAAGGGGCAACACCTGATAAAGATTCAAAAAGGTTAATGGAAAGATTTCTACATGAGGACAGGGTTCTTAGGCCTAGTTTCCGGTGGAAATCTCTCTGAGTATATTTGCAATGCCTGTAACTGTTAGTCAAATGTCTGATGCAGAGAAGACTAATTGACTGATACAATAATTTTAGTGAAAATCTTATCCTCTTCCTTTAAGGTACTCCCCACAACAGTGAAGCCTTATAGTTTAGGATACTAGGGAACAGAGTTATGTTCAAGTTTCACAAGTACATCTGGACCTCATAAATTAGGCTTTCCTTTTTAATAACCAACTAGGCTTTGGGACTTGTTTAATGTACGCAGGGCATTCTTCATAAAGAGAAATAGGAAAGCATCTCTCTCATACCCATTGCTCTATATAAATATGGTTGCAAGGTATTCTTTTTTTTTTTTTTTAAGATTTTATTTATTTGACAGAGATCACAAGTAGGCAGAGAGGCAAGCAGAGAGAGAGAGAGGAGGAAGCAGGCTCCCCACCGAGCAGAGAGCCCGATGGGGGACTCGATCCCAGGACCCTGAGATCATGACCCGAGCCAAAGGCAGAGGCTCAACCCACCGAGCCACCCAGGCAAGATATTCTGATTAAACTTTTCTAAAACTAGACCTCTCTAGAAGTTAATTTGGCTCATGAAGAGTCACATCGGTAGGGGTCCCTGGGTGTCTCAGTTGGTTAAGCATCTGCCTTTAGCTCAGGTCATGATCTCGGGTCCTGGGATGGAGCCCCATGTCATGCTCCCTGCCTAGTGGGAAGCCTGTTTCTGCATCTCCCAACCCCACCCCCTCCATGCTTGTTCTCTCTCTCTCTCTCAAATAAATAAATAAACCTTAAAAAAAAAAAAAGAAAAAAAAGAGTCTTATCAATACAAGCCATCATCAGGGGCTCAATTTTCCTGACAAACCATTCTTTGTTGTGACTTGCTCTGAAAAAATACAAGTAAAGTTCCTAAATTTATGCATGTTTGCTACCAAAAAAAGGTTTAATAATAGGACGTATTTACTTCACACTCTGAATTTAATACATTTTCAGATTGTAATCTGAGAGTGTATTTTTCTTTTTTTAAAGACTTTATTTAAATTCCAGTTAATTAATATGCATTGTGATATTTGTTTCAGGTGTACACCACAGTGAACCAACACCTCTGTACAACACCTGGTACTTGTCACAATAGTACTCCTTAAACCCCACCACCTATTTAACCCCTCTGGTAAGCATCCATTTGTTCTCCATAGTTAAGAGTCTGTTTCTTGGTTTGCCTCTCTCTTTCTTTGTTCCTTTGCTCATTTGTTTTGTTTTGTTTCTTAAGCCAAATAAGTCAATTAAAGGCAAATACCATATGATTTCACTCATATGTGGAACTTCAGAAACAAAATAAATCATAGTGTATTTTTCTCTAATGATATTTTCTCTATTTCCTTTATTCCTTACTGACTCATTATTATTTCTTATACCATATGTGGTGTATTAAACATGGGTACAAATTCTTTGACATTTTTCCCATCAAGGCATGAAGTGCTTGGCCTTTCCCTTAAACACAGGTGAGCTCTATGACTGCTTTGAATCTGTGTCAATGTCTGTGGACAGGGCCATCTGTTGGGACACTTTCTGCAAGCCCTGATTCTCTACAAAAATCTACAGCTATCCCAAGACAGTTATGCTAGAGAGCTCATATGTAAGTGCTCCAGTCAATAGCCATGACTGAGCCCAGCTGTCGGCACCAAGGTGAGCAGAGCTGTCCCAAACCCAGGAGACCAGCTATCCCACCGAAAAATACCACCACATGACCTCACTTGCTGCCAATTGCAGCAAAAGAATTGTTCAGTCAAACCATGCCCAAATTTCTGACCCACGACATCATGAGATATAGTGAAATGGTTGTTAGTTTAAGCCCCTAAATTTGGGAGTAGTTTACTATGCAGAGATAGATAATAGAAACCTAAAATACCTCCAGGAATTCAGCTGCTGCTGTAGCAAAAACTAAAATATTACAGCATTGACCTTGGTACCAGAAACCAGTAAGAAGCACAAAATGAAATGAGACCTGTGTTTCTCCATCTTCTACAGCACAGGAGGCAAGCTGAGAAGGCCATTCAGTTTTGTTTTTTTTTTTTTAATTTTTTATTTTTGATAAACAAGATGGGATTGGGAGGGAGACAAACCATAAGGCCATTCAGTTTTAAGCACAAGCCCATTTCTCATATCACAGAATAAATGACTCAGACAGCAGAGATTTCTAAATATCATACTATATAGGATTTATTCTCTGGACATAATTAAAATTTTTTAAAACATTAAAGTGCATTATGTTTTATCACTAATCATCAGAGAAGCAGAAATTATAGCCACAATGAGCTATCACCTCCTAACACCCCATACCTCTGAGGATGGTCACTATTTAAAAAAAGAAAAAAATAACAAGTATGGGAAGGGGTGTGGAGAAACCAGAACTCTTGTGCATTGTTGGTTGGGATGGAAAATGGTATAGTTACTATGAAAAATGGTATACAGGCTCCCAAAAAATTAAAGGTAGAACTACCAATCATACCATAAGAGTTGAAAACAAGGCCTCAGGGATATATTCACAAATGCATGTTCACTGAAGTATTACTTGTAACAGCCAAGGGGTGAAAACAATCTAAATGTCCATTGACAAATAAATGGATAAAGAAAATGTGGTACATACAAACAGTGGGATGGATATTATTCAGCCTTAAAAAGGAAGGGAATTCTCATCTCTACTACAACATGGATGAACCTCGAGGACATTATGGTAAGTAAAATAAGCCAGTCGTAGGAGAATAAATACTATGTGATTTAACTTATATGAGGTATCTAAAGTAATAAAACTCATAGAAGCAGAAAGTATAACAGTCATTTCCAGAAGTTATAGGGAGGTGAAATGGAGATTGCTGTTTAATGGGTATAGAGTCTCAGGCTATGCAAAATGAGAAAGCTCTAGAGATCAACCATACAACATTGTACACATAGTTAACAATAATGTACACTTCAAAACTTGAGAGTAGATCTCATGTTATGCTTACTTAAAATCACATTAAAATATACTTAACAAGGTAATGTGTTTTAATATTACAAACTAAAACAACTTCAAAATGTTTTCAAATAATCCAGGATACCTAGTCCAACAGAAGCCACGTTTTTATATAAATTAGCTCAAATACTTTCTGTACATTAGCTCAAATACTTTTTTTTAAAGTAGTTTCCACACCCAGCATGGAGCCCAATGTGGGGCTTGAACTCATGACCCTGACATCAAGACCTGAGCTAAAATAAAGAGTCAGATGCTTAATTGACTGAGCCACCAGGACACTCCAAAGGACACTCCAATCAAATACTTTTTTTTTTTTAAATAAATAAGTGAGTTAAGAGTTAAATGATCAATTAAAAGATCAAACAATTCGAAGATCACGGTCTAGGTTTTTATATAAATCCATCTATAAAATGAGGTTTTAAGAGTGATTTTCTCTGTATCAATAACCTTCAAAGGCACGAATAGAATTTTATCATTCCATAACATTACAATGTGTGAGAGAATTTATGTAAGCATGTGCTGACAGATGGGAAGTTTTTTAATGGAAATAATATAGGTTCCCTCCCATACCATTCTTCTCAACATACCCCAAGTTATAAGAACTTTCTTTTTATTATTAACAAGACTCATTGCCTATTACCTCAATTTCTCCCTCCCTCTCTTTTTCTCTCTCTCTCCATCTCCCACCCCACACATTCCCCACACATACACAAAATTGAGGGAAGAAAGAATTGGTAATAAAGTCAGAGGAAGTGAGAAATTTGGCTTATTCAATCTTTGAACCCTAATCTGAGAATCAACACAGATTTTAGAATCCTATAACTTTCCCTTATTTCTTGGAATGTGGCAGGCAGAGAAGAGGCAGAGATCATTTCTGGCAATGGTATGGGAGATTTGTAACCAACTCATTATGTCTTTAAAAAGGCTTAATAAAGGGGCACCTAGGTGGCTCAGTGGGTTAAAGCCTCTGCCTTCGGCTCCAGTCATGATCCCTGAGTCCTGGGATCAAGCCCTGCATTGGGCTCTCTACTCAGCGGGGAGCCTGCTTCCTCCTCTTTCTTTCTCTCTCTGCCTACTTGTGATCTCTATCTGTCAAATAAATAAATAAAAATCTTTTAAAAAATGCTTAATATACTGGATAAGCACGAGATACTCTGGTTACATTGATGAAAAATGGGAGTAATGATACTGCTCCTTGGGGGAGCAGTTTTCAAGGGAGAATGTTCTCTCTACCCTGTCTCCTTTGCCCAAAGTCCAATACTGTGAAGATAATGTAGTTTTCACAGTACCTGCTTCTGAAGGCCTATCAAGAGGAGGTAAATGTGCTGTGCAGGCAAGGTTCAAAGAACCACATAGAGTACCAGGAATATTTTTTCTCTTGATTATTCAACTCCAAATCTAAACTTCTGTATTCCTTGAAAGACAACTTCTTGATTTCTGTTTCTGGAGGCTTAACTGATGATTCCGCATTTCCAAAGCATCTTCTACCATCTTTCTTCTTGCTTTTTCCCAAAGTAATGCAGGTTAATCTACATCATGTCCATGTGAGAAAGTCACTGGAGCTGGAAGAGTCAGGATGGCTGCCTTGGGTTTCCCTCTGCTTATTCCATAGGGTTCATAGGATAAAGTCTCATTGCCTCTGCTTTGGGACAATGCAGAAGTCTGAGGCAATGCAAATCACTCTCAATTCTCATTCAAGTTAGATATTAAGCCTTCTGGCAATACAGTAAATGAGCATACGATTTTTTATTTTTTAAGTAGTCTTCATGCCCAGTGTAGGGCCCAATGCAGAGCCCAACGTGGAACCACACATGAGGCTTGAACTCATGACCCAAAGATCAAGAGCTAAGCTGATATCAAGAGTTGGACATTCAACTGACCAAGCCACACAGACATACCAGCATACTATTCTCAAATTAAAGCACTCTGTTGGGATAACTATGAGGTCACACAATAAAAGTAATCAAGAATATTTGTCTATCTGTGGCTAAGTTATATTTATGTACACTTTTGTTTTTAATGCAGTGGCAGTTGGACCACAGATGGACCCCTGTCCAACTCAGCTTGGTAACTGCTTTCTAGAATAGATGCTATTTAGAGCAGAGTGTAACCTGGTGGTTAAGAGCTTAAGCCTGAGCCAGACAGACTGATTTGAATTGGGCTCTATACTATTTCTTGACCTTGGGCAAGTGCCTTTCTTTGTTTCCTCCAACTTAAAAAATGAGGATAATTGTAGTAGCTACATTCTAGGAGTGCTTTAAGGATTATATACTCCATATAAATCATTCTGAAGGGCACCCAATACATAGTAAGTACTCAACAAATCTTAGCTACAGTCTTAATTTTTCCCTACCTTTCTATAAGAAAGCATTTTGTTACTGAATTGAAAATACCATTTCCAGGTAAATAAAGACATGAATGTAAGACGTGTATTAACAAGGCTGACCTACAGTTTCTCTTTAACTTGAACAATTCAATTTCCCCCATGAAGATCGTGTAAGGACTGTTAACCTGTTGTTATTTTGCAGAGGAAATCTGAGTACACAGATTTTTCCGAATCGTTGCATTTAAGTTTCATACATATAAATTCTTTGGCGTCTTTCCTAGAAAAATTGGGCACTCTCTGGGGTGAGCTTGTGATTTCCAGATGCATTCAGAGAGCTCAGTGCAGCTGTTATCTCCTACTGACCAGCCACAACTGGCTCCGATGTTCCAAACAGGATGTAGCCCTTGGGAGGGGAGTGGATTGATGAATGTCATATGAGTTAGCAAAGGCTTTCTTGAACTTACATCATGTTTAATTGTATCAAATGCTGTTCATTATGTGGTTAGGTTTGTGGTGTTTCTTGGAGGAAGGAACAAGGAGAAAAATTGCTGGCATCTGAAACAAAACCAGAAATCTCTGTTCACTGGGGACCTCAAATTAGACTTGAGTCATAGGATTGTCAAGTTGCTCATGCTGGAGTCAGCTGGGCCGAATGGCTTCACATAACACAATACATGCATTCTTATTTAATCTCATTGTCTCATTTTTTAAAAAAAATGGGCTTAGACAGTCTCAGAAAGCAAGATTTGGGAAGACTTAGGATAGCATTTTAGTTGTGAATCTTAAAATTATCTTAGGAGTTTTTCTACATATTTGAAGGCTGTCCCATTGAATTTAGAAAAAATTCTGTGGTAATTCTTCTATAAAAGCACTGATGTAGTCACGCAAAATCCACTTCTGGATGTCAGGACAATCCTTTAAAGAAGATGTGTTCTCAAAGTCCTCCCTATAGTGTTTGCCGCTTCCTTTTTAAGAAACCATCAGGAAAATATCAAGAGGAAGGCTCCTCACCGAAATATCCTCATTCTTGTTAGAGGGGACTGCTGAGCTCATGAAATCCAAAATGTAAGTCCTAACTCATGATATATGTAGTCTTATGGCCTTCCATACAAATGGAGACTAATAATGCACAAGGGCTTGACTTCAGAATACTTCAGTTTTTACTTCACCTCTGCCATTTATTACCTGTGTAACTCTGGGTTAGTCATTTAGCCCCGCTGAATCTCATTTCAACCTGAAACATGAAAAAACATCACTCACCTCACAAATTTTAAATACCCTGTGAGTACATACTAGGAGTGGGCCACTCTGCGTTGGTGATGAAGAAGCCATAGACCTCATCCCCATGAGCTCACAGTCTCATACTATCCAACTCTGAATGAGAGAAGATATACAAAACTTCCCTGGTATGTTTTGGCTCTCAGCATTAATTGGTTTCAACTTAGCAATGTCTTTCCAAATCTGTAGTTTACTTTGGTATTATGGCATTTAATGAAAGATGGACTCGTAGGCACAGCTTTTTAACAACCCTTCTGACTGCCTTTCAGTTTCAGCTAATTAGACATTGGGCCATGGATAGGCATGGGAAGAGAATAGAAGCAGCCATGGGAAGATATATTTTGGTAATAAAACTTTTTTTTCTTTTTTTTAATAAAATATTTTTGCTTTTTAAATGAGAGTTGGGGTGCCTGGGTAACTCAGTCCTACTCCTGGTTTCGATATGTTTGCCTGTTTCGTGTGTGTTGAGTTTGAGGAGTTCATTATAGATCCTGGATATCAACCTTTTGTCTGTAATGTCATTTGCAAATATCTTCTCCCATTCCTTAGGTTGCCTCTTTGTTTTTTTAACTATTTCCTTTGCTGTGCAGAAGCTTTTGATTTTGATGAAGTCCCAAAAGTTTATCTTCGCTTTTGTTTCCTTTGCCTTTGGAGACATATCTTGAAAGAAGTTGCTGTGGCTGATATCGAAGAGATTACTGCCTATGTTCTCCTCTAGGATTCTGATGGATTCCTGTCTCACATTGAGGTCTTTTATCCATTTTGAATTTATCTTTGTGTACGGTGTAAGAGAATGGTCAAGTTTCATTCTTCTACATATAGCTGCCCAGTTTTCCCAGCACCATTTATTGAAGAGACTGTCTTTTTTCCACTGTATATTTTTTTCTGTTTTGTTGAAGATTGATTGACCATAGAGTTGAGGGTCCACATCTGGGCTCTCTACTCTGTTCCACTGGTCTATGTGTCTGTTTTTATGCCAGTACCAGGCTGTCTTGGTGATCACAGCTTTGTAATAAAGCTTGAAATCAGGTAATGTGATGTCCCCAGCTTTATTTTCATTTTTCAACATTTCCTTAGCGATTCAGGGTCTCTTCTGATTCCATACAAATTTTAGGATTATTTGCTCCAGCTCTTTGAAGAATACCGGTGGAATTTTGATTGGAATGGCATTAAAAGTATATATTGCTCTAGGCAGTATAGACATTTTAATAATGTTTATTCTTCCGATCCAAGAGCATGGAATGGTCTTCCATCTATTTGTGTCTTCTTCAATTACTTTCATGAGTGTCTGTAGTTCCTCAAATACAGATCCTTTACCTCTTTGGTTAGGTTTATTCCCAGGTATCTTATGGTTCTTGGTGCTATAGTAAATGGAATCGATTCTCTAATTTCCCTTTCTGTATTTTCATTGTTAGTGTATAAGAAAGCCACTGATTTCTGCACATTGACTTTGTATCCTGCTACGTTGCTGAATTGCTGTATGAATTCTAGTAGTTTGGGGGTGGAGTCTTTTGGGTTTTCCATATAAAGAATCATATCATCTGCGAAGAGAGAGAGTTTGACTTTTTCATTACCAATTTGGATACCTTTTATTTCTCTTTGTTGTCTGATTGCTGTTCCTAGGACTTCTAATACTATGTTGAAAAAGAGTGGTGAAAGTGGGCATCCTTGTCTTGTTCCTTTTCTCAACGGGAAGGTCATGATCTCAGGGTCATGGGATTGAGCCTCACATTGGCCTCTGTGCTCAGCAAGGAGTCTGCTAGAGATTCTCTCCTTCTCTCTCTCCCTCCCATTTCTCTCTTCCCCCAGATCACATACTCTCTTTCTAAAATAAATAAATAAATAAATGAAATACTTTAAAAATAAACTAAAATAAAATGAGTTATTCAATGAAAAAGATGGGATTGGGAGGGAGACAAACCATAAGTGACTCTTAATCTCACAAAACAAACTGAGGGTTGCTGGGGGGAGGGGGTTTGGGAGAAGGGGGTGGGATTATGGACATTGGGGAGGGTATGTGCTTTGGTGAGTGCTGTGAAGTGTGTAAACCTGGTGATTCACAGACCTGTACCCCTGGGGATAAAAATATATGTTTATAAAAAATAAAAAATTATATTAAAAAAAATGAGTTATTCAAGGGCAGAAAGGGCAACTATTGAATTTCAGTTGATTCTTGTCAATGGGCCTATTTAATCAATCCAGAGAGTTTGAGTAATATTCCCATTGACCAGATTTATGGCACTGGAGATAATTACACCTGGATGATACAGGTATTATCAATTCACTTTTCCTAAACTTCTTCACTGGCTCATGACCATGTCACATTTGTGCTCTTGGAAGGACATTTTCATCTCCTTAGAGGAGAGAAGAGTTGAAAGGAAAAACTTCAAATGAGTAGCAAAGCACAAAAGCCTTAGACCAAAAATATGACAGAAGGTCCAATTAGCCAAAACAAATAGATTTTCTCTGATCTACTCCTTATTTCCACTTTCAACTATACTTTAAAAAAGAATATAAACTAGGACTTTTAATGGGAAAAAATAATTGATGGACAAGCAAGAGGGACAGACACTGATGAGACTCTCAGAGAAAGAAGCCTGTGATCTGGGTGACTGGGTGGCTCAGTTGGTTAAGTGTCTGCCTTCAGCTCAGGTCATGATCCCAGGGTCCTGGGATTGAGCCCCGAGTGGGGCTCCCTGCTCAACAGTGAGTCTGCTCCTCCCTCTGCCCCCTCCCTCTTATGCTATCTCTCTCTCTCTCTCCTCACACACACTCTCTCTTATAAATAAATAAATAAAATCTTTAAAAAAGAAAAAGAAAAAGAACCCTGTGTTCTGACATCCTGGTGCTTAGGCTCAAGGTCACTTTTTTCTGGAAAGCAAGTAATAGGGTTTCTCATGCCCTCCCAGTACAGTGCATATCTGTTGAGAATGTGACCCCAGGGAGGATATGGAGGAGCAGTTAAATATTGATATGTCTCGGGGCATCTGGGTGGTTCAGTGGGTTCAGCCTCTGTCTTTGACTCAGGTCATGGTCTTAGGGTCCTGGGATCAAGCCCTGAATCAGGCTTTCTGCTCAGCAGGGAGCCATCTTCCCCCTCTTTCTTTGCCTGCCTCTCTGCCTACTTGCACTCTCTCTTTGTCAAATAAATAAATAAAATCTTGAAAAAAAAATAAAAGAAAATAAATAAATATTGATATGTCTCGAAAGGAGGCACTGGAAGTAGGTGAGAATGGACAGCATTTGGTATGTGGGTGAAGAAGATGGAAAATCTGTGAACTGAGGGCCAGAGACCAGTAAGACCCACGATAGGGTCTTCACAGACATAAGTGTGCAAAGGCAATTTCTGTGAAGAACTGATCTCCATTGTAGTAGATGCCAGTGGGGTCTGGACACCCCAGATGCTGTCATACCATGTACTCCCTGGACTGTGGTACACATTCTAGGGACAAAGAGGGAAACAAGAACTCCTGTCTCAAATGACTGTAAATCTGAAAATGACTAAGAATTGTGTGAATCATCTTTCAAAGATGAGTCAGAATAAGAATTTGGAATTCAGACCGATATGTAAAATTAATTGGGTAAAACTGTAGTTACATTTAATTTTACTCTGAGTTTGTCTTCTAAGAAATTGATACAGTCTAATTTTCCAGTTCTCTTAAACCCTGAGTATCTAGAATTACAGATGTAAGCCTAAGCTTTTGATATTAGTTGTCCCTCTCTGACTGTCTTTATTAATTGACTTTTGTTTTACAGTTTTTTTGTGACTTTTGTTATGTCATTTTAAAACTCTTTTTGAAAATATTATAAATAAAAACAAATTTGGGCACTGAACCCAAGATCTCTGGCTGATTATGATGAGCTTTGATATCAGTTTTCACATGAAAATAACCTTTTTAAAACAACTTAGTAAAAGATAGCCCACAAAACTGAAAAATACAGATAGCATCAGTACGTGGTTGGCTCACGTTTGTTTTCCTAACATAAGCTAAAAAGTGCATTGCTGACTTAAACAGACTGTGCGTACCCAGGGCCTCACTTATTGGCTAGTGAACCTGGACTATATTCCTTTTGATGGGTCACTCTTAAAAGAAATGAAAAAATGAATGGGATTTTACCAGTGAAGTACTATCAGAGGGCTCACAACAGTGTATGCTTAAAAACTCACTTCTCTATCAACAGCAGCGGTGGTAGCAGTCACAGAAAGAATGAATGCATCCTTAGTGGCCTGCCAGGTCCAAGGGCTAGCTGGAAAATATATGCTGAATGTGGAATAGGCTACTTAAGTCCATTGTTCCCTGGCTGTCACCCTCAGGGATGGTGTGCCTAAATAGGGTGGGTGGCCAACTGAAGCCCCTCCACCCCTCGAATATGCATATGAAATGTGGACTGTCTGCCAAGGTCAGGAGTACAAGATAAATCCCTGTGTATAATCATGCTAACATAAAAATGGGGGGTTAAAATCTCATTAAGATGTTGTGAGGGGGATGAAGAGAGAGGACCAGAGCAGAAGGAAAAGCAATGTCCTGCACGTGTGTCTTTTGCTAATGACCTTTATTTAATCCAAGCTTCTTGATTTGAGGATATCGATGCTGCTCAGGCGCAAAGCCGCTTGTTGTAAAAAGGTGGCACAAAAGCACCATTCTGCCCCAGCAGCAGGGCTCTGCTCTGCCACCGCCCCCACCCAACCCGTGAAAGGACTTCCAGATTTTGAGGCTGAATCCCTCCCCTTCTAGCCTGAAGGAGGCAGCAGCTCCGTGAGCGTCTTTATGTGCATCATTTTTCTTTCCTTTCTCTCTTTCTCTCTCTCTCTTTCTTTCTTTCTTTCTTTCTTTCTTTCTTTCTAACTTTCTCTTTCTTTCTTTCCTTTTGAGATTTTATTTATTTGACAGAGAGAGGCACATAGCGAGAGAGGGAACACAAGCAGGGGCAGTGGGAGAGGAGGGAGAAGCAGTCTTCCCACTTGGTGGGGAGCCTGATGCGGGGCTCCATCTTAGGACTCTGGGATCTTGACCTGAGCCAAAGGCAGACACTTCACCGACTAAACCACCCAGGCGCCTCTGCGCTGTCATTTTTCAAGATCCACAGGCTCCTGCGTCTTTTAATGACACTCGATAGAAAGTATGAACACCCTTTCCTTAACATTACTTTACTTGAAAACAACTACTTCTTTTGACAGAATTAAAGGGCAATATGTTTAGGGAAGGAGATGACATTACTCTGAGTGCCTCAGCGAGACCTGTAGAGAGAAAGAGGCATGCCTGTCCCACTCCGGCACTAGATTATCTGATCTTCCTCCTAACCCTGATCTTTGCCCTCCCCAGCTCCAGACCTAGTTGGCCCACTGTATGTTCTAGCAATTGATCCGCAGGAGCCAAAAGGCCACCAGATAACAGTCAGAGAACCAACACAAACATGTGGGTTTCTTGATTCCTTGTCTGGTGCTTTATTTCCACTTCACTGGGTTCTGACTCTCTGATTTCTGCCCCCAACTCCTAAACTCCAAGCCCCAGTTGAGCTGCAGATATAAATGTAAATTCTGGGGGAGCTTGCCTAACAGGTATTGTTGAATTCTAATAAAAAGATCACTGTTGTTCCATTTAGAGTATTTTTGCAAAATGATCTCTCAGAGTTTCTGGGATATGAAAGGCAGAAGCAAAGCAAAATGTCAACATTAATTTGATATGGCTTTTCGTTGAATGCAAAATGGTTCATTAAAACCTTAAACAGGTGGCAGGTTTGGCAGCCCACTGTGTATACGCTATGGACAGATTTATTATGCCTTTCATTTTAAAATATTTATGCAGAAACTGACTCAGTGAGATAAATTATCTTGTTCACAAGAGCATTCTGTTCAAGGCTGCTATGATAACTGCCATATCAATCAAATTATGCAATGAAAACTTAACATCAATTTTATAATCATCATCAATTATTTGTAACTTAGGAAACTCTTTTCATTACTTCTCCATTTTAATTTTGGGGTCTTCTAGGCAGTTTTTACCTAACAGTGGGAGAGAGGGCCACAAAGTGGGGACTGAATACAGTATATCACCACAGTTTCTCAGGTTCAGAGTGGGAAGACATTTCAAAGCAAATATAATTATGCATGAATAGCATCGGCTCTACTCATCCTGTATGATGATGACTCTGGGTAGACAGGACCGTGTAAACATCAGAGGCATGTTCAAACATCAAGGCAACTTTGCTTTATCAAATGAGGTGAGCCATAAGCCAATTCAAGCTCAGCATCATGTCAAGTGAAGCAAAGGTCAGCCTTCACAGTCATTATTGAGTCCTTCAATAATCGCCATCAGTAGATAGGCTCCCTACCATCACCTATCCAGAAGCTGGAAGTTTCAACTGGAAGCATCTGTCATCTGACAAAGGTTGGGCTCACCAACTTTAGATATTATAGGGCATTTTCTCTTGAAGAATATCCAGAAATGGTTCCCCCACAGTCCAGTCTCTCACAGAACTTTGCAGGTTCTTTTGGTCAGTGTGGTATCTGGAGTTTCACACACATTACCTAACACAGCAGCCTGCCAGATCCTTTCCGATCATCCTGACCTGCTAAGGTCACTTTATAAGATGCACACCAAATCTCTCATGAGCACACTTCTACAGAAAAGGTCCAGAGAGGACCAGTAAGGGGAGGTGAGACAACTTGCATTTATTTGGACTCCTGCCTCACGTCCATTACAGAAGTCCTGATCATATCCACTACTATCTTAGCAGAGTATCTCAGGGGAAAGTACATCTTGGTTCTTCCACTGGCCTCTGATGTAGAATGGCCCTCATCCTTCTGCTCCATGCAGCTTTTCAGTCTTCATTTCTAGCACGGAAGGAGGCTCACCAACCTTTCCTTCCCTTCTTTTCCTCAACAGAATTGTCCTCTCCCCTATGGTGAACCACATCATGTATCTTTTTTCAAGGCAATGGTCAAAAATAACCTTCGTGAAGACTTCTCAGCCTAACTCTCTGATTATAAATTGTTATGGATGACCTCTTAGCCCCTGTGAGTAACCCACGCAACTCTAATTGGCAAGATGCACATTTCTGGGTGTGGCTATTTTTGGCTTTGTTTTTGTCTTATCAACCACTAGGAATTCTAGACAAACAGTAACAAAAAGCCTACCTCAAGACAGATCCTTCGGATGAATTCGAGATGGTTATAAGAGTGTTGGAATGTGAGTAATCACTTCAGGGTTTCTGAGGTTCATCCACATATATCCTGCATAGGCAATATTATGCAGAAGGACACATTTTACAGGACCATGAAAGGTTCCACTAGACCATTGGTTTTCACTATGAAGGTGTCAGAAGGACATAGGACTTGGAGTCAGAAAAACTGAACTCTAATCTCCACCATCTCTTCACCTAGGAGTTTTGTAATTGCAAGCCCTTCCTGGTCTTAGAGGAGGCTCAGCTTTTTCATCTATAAAATGTGCAAAATGGCACTGGCTGTGGCAACCTTTAAGGGAGGTTGACTTAGGTAAGGTATGCATGTATTTGTATAGTAAAGAATGAAGGAAGATATAATATTATTATTATAACCACACATCAGTCAAAAAGATTTTGTATTATTCTGGGATAGATGATAAAATGACACAATTCATGTAATCTTCTTTTAGAAGTGAGTACAAATGGTCTGAGTTTAATACTACAAGGGGCTGTTCAGCAAGACTAGTTGCATTTGCCTTCTTAATCCCTTTTAATTAGGCTGACATTTAGATAAATGAAATCTACTATTTCTGCTAGAGCAATGGTTCAAAAAGTGTGATCCCTGGTCCCAAAGTGCCAACAGCATCTCAGAACAGTAGGAGAAATGCACACTTTGAGGCTTTATACCGGACCTACTAAATCAGCTTTCCAGACAATTCTGATGAATGCTAGAGATTGAGTACTGTGGCTTGATCAGCAGAGTGAGGTTTTAGTCCAGATGCCATTCACTTGTTGGGTAGGCTTGGAGCCCAGGCAAGGGTAAGACGTCATGAGATGCTGAGCATTAATAACAACAGCAGCAAATTATTCCAGATTTTCAGTCAGTGCAGATTTCTTATGATCTTAATATTTCCATTAAATATAAACTATGCAACAAAGCATGATTATTATGATTATTATTATTAGAGTGCATGAGTGGGGAAGGGAGAGGCAGAAAGAGAAAGGGAGAGAGTCTCTTAAGCAGGGTCCACACTCAGCATGGAACCCGACATGGGGCTCAATCCCATGACCCTGAGATCATGACCTGAACCAAAATCAAAAGTCATATGCTTGACTGACTGAGCCACTGAGACGCTTTCAACAAAGTATGGTTTTTTAAAACTTTCTAGGTTTCTACATAAGTATATTGAGACTTATACTGAGACAGGAAATGAGATCTGGGGATTCTAAAAATTTGGCTCCTGCCACTGTAAAAGCAAAGACTAAGTTTAAGTGACTGAGTGCACTAGACCAAGTTTCATCATCAATTCTCAGGGTGACTCAAGGCAAGCCAGCCTCTGAGTGCTCAGACGTCCCCTCTGGTGAAGTGAAATAGTTGTACTAAAATGTCCTCTAAGCACTTTTCCAGCTCTCTTTGTCTGACTTGGAGATTTCTTTCTTCTTTCTCTTTCACACCCATCCTGAAAATTCCATTCTTAGAACAGAACAGAAGCCCAGAGAGAGAAACACTGGCTGAGAAGCAGAAGAGGGGGAAAAAAAAAAAAAAAAGGACACAGGGGGGGGCACCTGGGTGGCTCAGTGGGTTAAAGCCTCTGCCTTTGGCTCGGGTCATGGTCCCAGGGTGCTGGGATCTAGCCCCGCATCAAGCTCTCCGCTCGGCGGGGAGCCTGCTTCCTCTTCTCTCTCTCTGTCTGCCTCTCCGCCTACTTGTGATCTGTCTGTCAAATAAATAAATCAAATCTAAAAAAAAAAAAAAAAAAGGACACAGGGAAGTTTTATTTCCCACACCATGGAGGAATTAAAACAAAATTATAGGAGCGCCTGGGTGGCTCAGTGGCTTAAGCCTCTACCTTCAGCTCAGGTCATGATCTCAGGGTCCTGGGATCAAGCCCCGCATCGGACTCTCTGCTCAGTGGGGAGCCTGCTTCCCTCTCTCTCTGCTTGCCGCTCTGCCTACTTGTGATCTCTCTGTCCAATAAATAAATAAAGTCTTTTAAAAAAATCATAGAAAGTAACCAAAATCCAGGTCTAAACGAAGATGAAATGGTACCAAATTTTAAGAATTATACAATAAACTGTGTTCATCCTTTGAAAGGAACCTGCCAATATAGGAATGACTTAAGGGCTTTTGGTATGGTTATGAAGGAGAATTGTCCCAAATAAGGACATCAATGTGCAAATCTGCAACAGGGAATCTTCGAGCTCAGGCCACTAAGGGAGGTAGAGCTTGAACAAAAGGAAGGGCAGAGGGCAACACAGCTGCTACGTACTGCACAAACTCCTTGCATAAGTTCATCTTTATCTTATTAAAGGAAAAACCTCTTCTCCAGTTTATTCTGTCAAAACCATGTCATGGCAACTGACTAGCTTCCTAAGGGTAAAACTCACACTCTTCAAAGTCCAGAAAGAAGTGAACTGAATGTTTACAAGTGCCCTTAGAGAAAGGATAACATAAATTCAATATATGAGTAAAGATAGCATACCATTACACCATTATGGTTGCAGAACATCAAACTACCAGACCTAATGAAAATAAACACCCAGCAGGGGAAATATGTAATTACACAAAGAGGAGCAGCTAGCCTCTGAATGCTAGAATTCAGTATTTTCCACTTTCACTTTCCAAATATTTTTAAAGTTTTCCCTCATTTGATCAACACTCAGCAGCCAATGTTTCCTTGCCATGGAGAAATCCACATAGTCATTTCTTCCTGGACCACCAGAATCCAACTGGAATCAGGAGTCTGCCTTTCTTACTTGTTTGGCAACAAAACTGACTGCTACAACAGATGGGTCAGCTGACTCAACAGCCAAGATTTGCCTGCCAATACAGAGGAATAATCAGGCTGGTGATGGGAAAGATTCTACCTGAACTCACTGTCAAGATCAATTTCTGCAAACTCAACCAAGGGCAGGGTGGGTGAGATGGGTGGGGAAGAATACTCAAATATAGTCACTCCTATTGGGTGCCTCCATTGTGACATCAATGTATAAACCTTGCTATGACTGAAACATAGTCATGAATCCCCAGTTGAGAAACTATTTAGCGTAAGAAGTTCTATAGAAAATTCCCCTTTCAAATGCATACATATACAGTTGATCCTTGAATAATATGAGGGCTTAGGGTGCTGATTCCCCAAGTAATCAAAAAATCAGCATCTAATTTTTGATTCCCCCAAACTGAACTACTAATAGCCTACTGCTGATTAGAAGCCTTACTGATAACATAAAGTCAGTTAACATGTATTTTGTGTTCTATGTGTAATATACTGTGTTCTTATTAACCAGAGAAAAGAAGTTGTTAAGAAACTCAAAAAAGAAAATATATTTACAGTGCTGTCCTGTATTTATTGAAAAATCCATATATAAGTGCACCTGTGTGGTTCTAAACCCTGTTATTCAAGGGTCAAATGTACTGGAGCATGTAAAAAGTATTCTGGAAAACTTCAGAGGAAAAGGAAGTGCCCTCTTAACAGAAATGGATGCCGTGTACTCAGAGCTCCAACATAAAAGAATGCATCAAAAGCCTCTATTTATAGTTCCCAGTTTTCTCATCCACAAGCTTTGGTGAATCATTTATATTCACTTACACATTCATTAGTTTACTCATATTTGATTTGACAAATATTTATTTCACTGCCTACCTGGAGCCAAGTGATTGGAATATGGATTTGAATATAGTTTTTGATTTCTTAGAAGAAAAGAGGCAAGTAAATATAATATAGTAATTTTTATAATTGGCCAATGGACAAAGTACAGTGGGAATAGAGAAAACAGATCACTTAATTTTTGCTGAGAAGGGCAGAAAGACTTAGAGAAACCAAATCTAGAAAGATAGGTAGAAAGGTTCAAGGAAAGAGCAGTCTAGTCAAAAGTAACATCAAGTGCAAAGGCACTGAGGCATAAAAGACAAATGTGTTCCCCAAACCAAGGAGTTCAGAATTGTTGAAGCAAAACATAAGGTGTCATCCAAGAATGTCTAAGACAGGGGAAATAATGAAGGTCTCTGTATGCCATACAAAATAATTTAGAGTTTATCTTGTAAAACAGTTGTTCTTAACTGTGTATGACCTAGAGATCAGTTTTCAAACATTCACCTGGGCCTGAACTCAAAAGAGATTCCAGTTTCATTGGTTTGGGATGAAGCCTTTCATCTAGATTTTCTTAAACTTCCACAGATCATGTTGCCTGTCCCTACTGTAGGCTCTTAGGGTCCACTGAAAAATTGTGAGTATGGGAAGGCCATAATGAGGTTGAATGTTGGTAGGTCCCTTCATGAGGAATGTAAACGAAATTTTGAAAGTGATAAGAAAGATACTAGGCAAGAAGTGGTTTCAGAGGCAATGCAGAATTTCAGGCAAGAATGAATGAAGTCCTGAAGACATGGCAGGAAACAAGGTAAGTAGGCTTAAGAGAAATGATGGGAATTCAATCACTAGAAAGTGGTGACCTACAATTACATTCTCTTTGGTGACACCATTCCCCAAGAAAGAAGACATGGGGTGAAGGAAAGAAGAAAATGAATTCAAGTTCTCATCTGCTTAGTTGGTTGGGTTCAGAATATAAATTATGTAAGAAACTAAGAAGGTATTAATTTAATATTTCCGTACTGCTTTCTCCTTTGTTTGCAATGTTGGTAATTTGGGAGTGGTTTTATTTGAATTGGCTAACACAGCAATTATTAAGATTTCACAATTCCAAACACCAGGGGCAAGCTGCAATTCTAACAATTTATGTCAAGTAAATGTCAAATAGAATCACTCTGTCCTCCTCTTAAGGTTGGGAGGATACTAAGAAGGCATCTTCAGAGAATTTTCCCCAATCTTCTTCCCCTCTCTCTGCTGGAACCACTTAGCACTATGGTCTGTATTCAGCTGATTGATGCAGCCAAACATACCGAGAAGCTCGTTGGATAAAAAAAAGTAGCTGAGTTACAGAATACTCAAGTAGGAGAAACCATTCTTGGGACAGAATCAGAGTTTGCAGCCACCCCAACCCAACCCAGATAAAAATTACTTTCCATGGCTTCACATCCATTCTCTTCTTCTTCTACTTTTCCTGACCCCCGTCCAAGAGTCCGTGTTCTGGGAATCAGTCCTGAGGCCCCAATAAATGGTGTTGACACATTTCCCATACAGTTGGAGAAGCTAGTTCACCAACATGTTGAGTTTATTTTTCCTGACTTGCTGAAAATACCTACATATTTGATTGTGTTCTTCATTATATTATACTCATGTGCAGAAGTAGATACATTAAAATATTTTTCTGTCATTATCTCCTATGGATAGGTCAGCCCACTAAAATATATGATTAGCTTGAAACTTCTCCTGTATTACACAGGAAAACTTGTGTACTATATGTTTGAAAGTATAGGGCCAAGGTAGGCTACCATTTTAATCTTTTTATCCAGATTATATATTTGAATGTTTGCAGTGTTGGTGACTTGCAGTGTTTTTATTTGAATAGGCTAACATAGCACTTAAGATTTCACAATTTCAAACACCAAGAGCAAGTTGCAGTTCTATCTACTTCTGACAAGTAGATTATATAAATACACACGGATACATGCATATTTTACATACATTATGAATAGACAAATATTATACATACAGATATATTTTTTAATGGTAGTATCTTTTTCTTTTTCATTATTGAGTTGTCTGTCTTATCAAGTTGTAAAAATTCCTTATATATTTTGGATACAGAACCATTTATCAGATATATGTCCTGCCAATATTTTGTCCCAGTTTATAGTGTGACTTGTTATTTTCTTAACGGTGATGTTCAAGGAACAAAGGTTTTTAAATTTTGATGAAGTCCCACTTTTCAATATTTTATCCTTTGTACTTTTGCATTTTCTCTAAAAACATGCTTTGTCTTATCCAAGGTGACAAGATCTCCTGTTTTCTTCTACAAGTCCTGTAGTTTTGCATTTTGGTGGTCTGTTCTTCTTTGTTAATAGCATTTCCTCATGCCAACACCATCTCTGTACTTCTCTTTTCAACTTCCTCTTCTCATGTGATATCTAGCAAAATGTAAAATGTGATCAAGATGGGTCTGTTTACCTGCAGTCATCCCCCATTCTCCAAATAATGTTGGCTATGAATTTTCAACAAGGTGTGTTACTGTGATATGTTGACATCAACCACTGAAACCCAAATCAGGCTTACAGGGTAGTAAAACTTCACATTAGAGACAGACTTCCTCTATTAAATAAAATCATATTGTCTCTCTAGATAACCTACGTTGGAAATGGACATTGAATTCTGAGGCCATTTTGCCCAGGGAGACAGAATAACAGGTAGATTTTGAAGGCTTGATGTTCTTGGATTCTGTGTACCCAATCATGATTAGGTAACTGAGACAAAAGCTGTGACCACCAAGCACTCCAGAGTAAACCCTGTCACTTAGTGATAAAATGGCAGCTAAGAGAGTCTTAAGAAAGGCAGAATTTAATGGGAATGTTTGAAATTCTACCACTACATGTAACATCTAAGTCTATCCACTTTGAACATTGGTTCAGACATTGGGTCCCACCACTGACTCCTTTCTCCTTGATTACTTCACCAGCCTAACTGCCTTCAGGTTGGTCTTTGACGCCTTCTTTTTTCCTTACAATCTAGAACCAGAGTAAGCCTTCTGATAGGCTTATCCAACACCTTAGTTTACAGCTTAAATGCTTAAACCAATTTTCTCTGAATCAAGTTCCAACTCTAACGTAAATTGTTTCCTGATGCCCATCATGAAGGACTACCTTCCTACACCCACAGCTTTCTTTCCTGAGGCTTGCCCCTTCAAGCTCAGACAAAGAAAGATTTTCAAAACCCCAGGCTCTTTGCAAGGACAGTTACCTCTTTCCTCTTTGCAAGGACAATCACCCCATTTCATCTTTTGCTCTCCAATTAGAGGTTATTTCTTCTAGGAAGATGCCATTAGCCCCTATCTCACATTTAGGTCTTTCATCTATTTTGAGTCTATTTTTGTGTATGGTATAAGAAAGTGATCCTGTTTCATTCTTTTACATATGGATGTCAAATTTTCCCAAATCATTTGTTGAAGAGACTGTCTTTTTTTCCATTGGACATTCTTTCTTGCTTTGTCAAAGATTAGTTGACCATAGAGTTGAGGGTCCATTTCTGAGTTCTCCACTCCAAGTTCCACTGATCAATGTGTCTGTTTGTGTGCCACTCCCATACTATTTTGATGATTACAGGTTTATATTACAGCTTGAAGTCCTGAACTGTGATACCTCCAGCTTTTTTTTTTTTTTTTTCCACAACATTCCTTTGGCTATACAGGGTCTTTCCTGTTCCCATACAAATTTTGGGATTATTTATTCCAGCTCTGTGAAAAATGTTGATGGTATTTTGTTAGGGATTACACTGAATGTGTAGATTGCTTTGGATAGCATAGATATTTTAACAATATTTGTTCTTCAAATCCACAAGCATGTAACATTTTTTCATTTCTTTGTATCTTCCTCAATTTCTTTCATAAGTGTTCTATAGTTTTTGGAGTATGGATTCTTTATTTCTTTGGTGTCTTATGGCTCTTGGTGCAATTGTAAATAGGATTGATTCCTTGATTTCTCTTTCTTCTGTCTCATTTTTAGTGTATAGAAATGCAATTGACTTCTTGGTGTTGATTTTATATCCTGCCATTTTGCTAAATTCTTGTATGTACTCAAGCAATTTTTGGGTGGAGTCTCTTTTTCCACATGATGTTTCATGTCATCTACAAAGAGTGAGAGTTTGACTTCTTCAAATATCTGCATTTCTTCCTTTCTTTCTTTCTTTCTTTCTTTCTTTCTTTCTTTCTTTCTTTCTTTCTTT
>NC_081557.1:149878940-149963585 GCF_022355385.1 Mustela nigripes | reverse complement strand
TTGTATGATTGCTGGAGGACATCCAGTACTATGTTGAAAAGAGTGGTTTAAGTGGACATCCCTGTCACATCCCTGATGTTAAGGGACACAGTCTCAGCTTTTCCCTGTTGAGGATGGTATTCACTGTGGGTTTTTCATATATGGCTTTTATGATATTAAGGTATGTTCCCTCTATCCCTATATGCAGAGAGTTTTTTCCAAGAAAGGATGCTTTACTTTGTTAAATGCTTTTTTCTGCATCTATTGTGAGGATCATATGGTTCTTGTCCTTTCTTTTACTAATGTGGTGGATCACAGTGATCAATTTACAGATGTTGAACCAACCCTGCAGCCCAGGAATAAATCCAACTTGGTCATGGCAAATAATCCTTCTAATATACTGTTCGATCAGATTAGCTGGTATCTTGGTGAGAATTTTGGCATTCATGTTCATCAGGGATATTGGTCTGCAATTGTTTTTGGTGGGACTTCATCTGATTTGGAGATCAAGGTAATGTTGGCCTCACAAGTTGAGTTTGGAAGTTTTCCTTCCATTCCTATTTTTTGAAACAGCTTCAGAATACTAGGTATTAATTCTTCTTTAACTGTTTGGTAGAATTCTGCTGAAGGCCATCTGGTGCTGGACTCTTGTTTGTTGGGAGATTTTTGATTATTACTTTAATTTCTTTGATGGTTACGGGTTTGTTGAGGTTTTCTATTTCTTCCTGTTTCAGTTTTGGTAGTTTATATATTTCTAGGAATGCATCCATTTCTTCCAGATTCCCTAATTTGTTGATATATATTTCATTATAATATTTTCTTATAATTATTTGTATTTCTTCAGTGTTGCTTGTGATCTTTCCTCTTTAATTCATGATTTTACTTATTTGGATCCTTCCTCTTTTATTTTTCATTAAATCCCTGTCTAGGGGTTTATTGATCTTACTAATTCTTTCAAAGAAGCAGCTTCTAGTTTTGTTAATCTGTTCCACTGTTTTGTGATTTCTATATCATTGATTTCTGCTCTAATCTTTACTTAATTCCTCTTCTCTTGCTGGATTTAGACTTTGCTTTATCCAGCTCCTTTACATATAAGGTTAGTTTGTGTATTTGAGACCTTTCTTGTTTCTTGAGGAAGGTTTGAATTGCTTTATATTTCCCTCTTAGGACTGCCTTTGCTGCATCCCAGGGGTTCTGAACTGTAATGTTTTCATTTCCATTTGTTTCCATGTATTTTCTTTAATTCTTCTTAAATTTCTTGGTAGATTCATTCATTCTTTAGTTGGATGCTCCATGTATTACCCTCCATATATTTGTGTTCCTTCCAAAATTTCTCTTGTGATTGAGTTCATTTTAAAGCCTTGTGGTCTGAAAATATGCATGGTATAATCTCAGTCTTTTTGTACCAAGTGAGACCTGATTCGTGACCCAGTATGTGATCTTTTCTGAAGAATGTTCCATGCACACTTAAGAAGAATTTGTATTTGGTTGCTTTAGAACTGAATGCTCTGAATATATCTGTTAAGTTCATCTGGTCCAGGATGTCATTTTTTCTTATTGATCTCCTGCTTAGATGATCTGTCCATTGGTGTGTGGGGGTGTGTGTGTTAAAGTCCCCTACTATTATTGTACTTTTATCAATGTGTTTATTTAATTTAGTTATTAATTGATTTAAATATTTGGCTGCATCTGTTGGGGCATTAATATTTACAATTGGTAGATCTTCTTGTTGAATAGACACTTTTGTTATGATATAGTATCCTTTTTCATTTCTTATTAGAATACAAAATGGTGATACCTGGAACTCTAGCCCCAGAGCTGAAAGTTTGCAACCTCCACCCTTATGTGAGCCCTCAGAGAAAGCAGTCAATCTCCCTGGTTTCCATCCAAACTCTGTGTTTACCCAGCCTGTGACTGAGAATTTTCATCTCAGGCACGCAATCCAGTTTCAAACCTCCAAACTTTACCTACTCCTGCAGCGTGGACCCAAGCTGTCCCTCCTGGGGGAAGGAAGGGGAACCCACCATGCTTCTGCCTTTTTCTGGGCCCCTGCCTGGAAAGTGGCCATGTGACTGAGTACTGGTTTGCAGTTTATGGCAACACTGAGCAAAAAGATGGCACTTAGAATGGTTGTTTTCAGCCAGCTTCCCCGCTCCAATGCCTGGGAGCTCTGCCACATTCAGGCACCCCTATTCTTCTTGTGACCCTGGGGATCCTGAGACCATGCTGTCCCACATTGTATTCCACCCCACTTTGTCACCTGAGCACCTTTAAGCCAGGGACACCCCCCCCACACACACACACATACCCTATAGCAGACTTTTAAAATCCAGTTTAGCACTCCACTGTTTCTAATCCTTTGCAGTAGCCTCCTTAAGCAAGCTCCCTCCCCTCTGCCATATCTTCCAATACACTTTCTATCTTCCAAAAAGCTGTTGTTTTCTATTTGGAGAATTGCAGCATTTATTTTCTCAGGTCTTCCATTGATTTTGCAAGTGTTCAGAATGGTTTGATAACCATCTAGCTTAATTTCAGGGACCAAACGGAATTTGGGTCCCCTACTCCTCCATCATCTTAACTCCTTCCTCCTCTGCAGTTGTTTATTTATCCTTACCACAGATAATAGTTATGTGACTCATACTCTTCAAGATCAATTTAAGTATATTTGCTTTTCTTTGTTTCTAGACACACATGAGAAAAAAAGGGGTTAAATAATTGTTGGAAACCTCAAGAAAATCAGACAGCAAGCCAACAGATAAGAAACTCTTTTCTGTCTTTCTAGTAGATTTTATCTGCCTTTTATGATAATTGGATTCTTTAGGACATTGGATATAGAAACACATAATTAGCTTACTGATATAGGATTCAGTAAGATAATGGATGATAAGGGAAGAATAGAAAATAAGTGGCAAATTTGGCAGAACCTGTATATATAATAAATTAAATCAAACTTTCATGCACCTTGTAGTTTCTGAAAATTTGCAAGTCTAAAGAAACAAAACAAAGGAGAACAATTTGATAACTTAATAAGAAAGCTGCAATGGATTAATTCAAGTCATGGGCTATTTTCTCTTGACCACCAGAGAAAAAGATAAACCAGAAGAGTCTAGAAATTGGGTTAGCCTGCTCTTTCCTCAGATCTTCAGAAAGATCCAATCCTCAACTACTGAATTTTAGTTAACTGTACTATTTCTTTTCTTATTATTAATTAGTCACAATCTGTGTTTTGTATTTTCTATATTATCTATTCATTATATTCAGTTTCAAAAAGATGTGCCCACACAACAAGTTTGTTATAAAACATGTTTAAAGCAAAATCAGTGCATGCTCCTAATGGCTTTTCTAGGTTTGTAACATGCATCAATCATTTTAGTAATGCTTCTGATCAAATGTCTGAGTTTAGCTATCTCAATGATAAATAAGAAAATAGAAGCCACAGGCATTATAGCATTTGTCTATGACTGTTTCTATTTCTGAAGTCTTAATAAAAGTGGTGTAAGTGAAGATGAACCGAAACTCTCAAAATACCAAATGGACTAGAAACTGAAACTCTAAAAATAACACAGAGGACTCTGTCTACCAACAGCTTTCTAAAAAATCCCCAAGTACAGATTCTCTTTTAAATTAATTCGCTGAGTCTCACCATTTCACTACTTGCAGTCCTGGACATCTGGGTTATTGAAACCGGTAGCTGTGCATTAATCATTCTGGCTGCTTTGTTATGTTTACATGAGAGATGTGTTTTAAAGCTAATTTAACACAGTTTTCAAGAGAAAAACTTGACATTTGGAAACAAAAAGTGGGAAACATTGAGCAGTGTTTAAAGTAAAGTGTGATACTGAATTAAATCATTAGCATCTACATTTTCCTTAGTTGTGGCTGGTGGGCAGGTCTAAGGTATTTACTGATTAGCTTCTTCCCCTGGAGAAAGGAATATATGTAGGGAGAGAATGAGAGAGACGGTCACAACTTGGGAGTTAATTAAGAAATTCAATTTTAGGCATTCATCTGCAAAGTTGAAAGGCTTTCAAATCTTAGGTTAAGCACATTCCATTTTTTCCACATAACCTACCAAGCTTGGCTGACAAGTAATAAGGACAACTTCCTCTAGCAACAAGTCATACTGTCCTTGTAGCTGCTTGTTCAGCTGCAAGCATTCTGGGTTTCAAGGGAAAAGGAAGCTATTTTAAAGGACTAATAGGTGAAAAGAAACCAATTATTTTTAGGGATGGCCTCAAAAAGATATCTTCTAAGCTATCAGAAATGCTGCTTGGAGAAATGTGTGGCATTAGCCCTGGATCCAAAATAGAGAAAGCATGTAAAGGGGGGAGGGTCTCCTTTCACATAATCTCTCATTTTCCAGTCTTTCTAGCATGAAAATTTCCCCTTCATAAAAATCAGACTGAGTCAAAGGATAGGACTATAATGCACTAGGAAAAACATGAATTATAACTTTTATCTTTTCATGATAAAATGTGTTCATCAACATGACAATATAGAATTGCCCAAGATTAGAATTATACCATTTCAAATAGTGTACTAGAACCAGCAGGGAGAAAGGTAATACAGCCATTCATGCTTGTCTTAGATCTGAGATCCTGGAACCTGTGTTCAGCCTTACTGAAGACATGGGCATAGTTGGAGGCACTATTTCTATTCATAGGGATTTCATTTCTAAAAGAACAATTTAAATATAATTTTTAAATGGATAAACTGTAATTTCATTTTTACTTTGTAGCATTGTAATATGTGAAGCTGATCTCTTGAAAATCTAGCAAGTACCTGAAAGAGACAGAATTCACGATTTCACTTTCCCAATGACTCCACTAGCAGCCTCTTCATTGTGCTAACGGCAATTCCACCTTTTCCGTCGCTCAGGCCAAAAACCTGAGTCCAGTTTCTCAACATTAGTGCACAATTTCTCAGCACCATTGACATTTGGGGCCCAGTAATTGTTTGTTGGAGACAGCGGTCCTGTGTATCACAGGTCAAGCAGCATCTGCCGCCATCTGGTAGATCCATCTAGCACCCTCCCCACTTGTGACAACCTGATAGGTCTCCAGACATCGCCATAGCATCATTCCCAGTTGAGAACCAGTGCCTTAGAGTCATGACTGACTTGGATCTCTCTCACATCCCACATAAATATCCTAGCCAATCCTGTTGGCTCTGCTTCCAAACACTTGACGATACAAGCACAATGCACACCTCCACTGCCCCTGCCTTGACCCAAAGCTGCCATCATCCAAATCCCAGATTACTTCAAGGGCCTCCTAACCTGTCCCCTTCCTTCTACCCTTGGCCACTTCATTCATTTTGAACATGCTAGCCAGACAGATAATATTAAAATGCTATAAACTTCTTTTCCATGAAATCTTCCAACGGTTTTCTATCTCACAAAGAGCAAAAGCCAAAGTCCTTAAAATGGCTTTTCTGATGTCATCTCATTCTACTCTAATCACCACCTTGTTCTTCCTAGTATATTTCAGGTGGGAGTCTGCCTCAGGGCCTTTATGCCTGCTGTTTCCTTTGCTTGGCAGGCTCCTCTCTTCAAGTCTTTATTCAAAAGTCATGCTCTCAGTGAGGCCATCCCTGACAACTGGATCTAAAACGGGACTTCCTTCCAGCCCCCACTCTCTATCCCTTTCCCTGGTGTATTTTTCTCTGAAGTATCTATTATCTTACTGTATCGTTTACTCATTTATTTTGTTCATTGTCTGGTTCTACCCGGTATGCTCCCTGATGAGAGTACTTTCAGTCTACTTTTTTCACTAACTTAACCTCAGGACCAAGAATGTTCCTGGAATATTACTGAGAGGCTCTCAAACAAAATATATTAAATAAACAGCCTCTCTAGGATCACTACGGGATATTCTCAAAGGGACTTTTGGGATTTTCAAAACAATTTATTTACATTTGGCTTTTCAATTTAGAGAATTAAAATGTCAATATTTTCTTTGTGATTGGTAAATTCTGAAATTTTTGAAATGATTTCGAGATCTCAGAATAATTTTTTTAAAGATTTTTATTTATTTATTTGAGAGAGAGAGATCACAAGTAGGCAGAGAGGCAGACAGAGAGAGAAGAAGGGGAAGCAGTTTCCCTGCTGAGCAGAGAGCCCGATGCGGGGCTCTATCCTAGGACCCTGAGATCATGACCTGAGCTGAAGGCGGGGGCTCTAAACCACTGAGCCACCCCGGTACCCCTCAGAATAACTTTTCTTATAGTGTTCCTGAATCTGGCAAGCAAGGCGAATTATTGCCTTCACACTTACAGAAGTCCAAGGAAATGTTTTTAGATTTTTCATACTTATCAGTTAAAAATTAAACAAACCTTCAGCAAAAACTGTTCAGTCAAAATTGAACCTTAATATTTCTTAACACAGTTTCTAGAGTTACAAAGTTTCTTCATTACTTCAGTCAACCTACATCAATTCTTAAACCTCACTGAACTATGTACAAAGCATAATGCTTGATTTTACCAAGTAATTCATCTTATAATTTAAGAAATCCAACAACTTCATTTTCCTCTAGGAACCTTTTCCCCTTTTGTTGTCTTGGATGACCTCAGCTGATAGCAATGCTACTGAAACGTAACCACCTTGGGACCATTTCTTTTCCTGTTTTTCTTTTGTTAAATCAAAATGCCACTCAGAAAATATCTTCAGTTGCTGGAAGGTTGAAAGCACTTGAGAACAGTTCAATTTTTCATGTAGTTTGTTTATGAGGGAATATATTTATTTTTAATTAGTTTTACCCTAAATTTCCCTTTGTGAGTGTCATATATGAGAAACTAGAGGGCTTGAATTTCTCTGCTTACCTCACTGGTAGGGCGAGTTTGTCTTTCCCACATGTGCTTGCCAACACTGTACTCACTGAGCCTGTTAAAAGGAGCTCTAAGACGTAGCCAACTACAGAGAAAAAAAAATGGCTTCCAAGATTCCCCATGGACCATATTTATGACTAAACTGTGTGAGAACATGCCAATATTACTATAAAGATGGTTCTGGGAAAATGAGTCTACATGTTATGGTGCTGCACCAAATTCATTTTCACATAGTGAGGTACTTTTACATTCAGATAATCAATGCCAAACAGGTATTTATTCAGGGCTTATGGTGGACTTAATTCTGTATCAGAGTGGTATTTCACTATAATAACTTGGGGTGTGAGTAATATTTATAAAAATATTCATAAAAATTATAAACATATTTATAAATATTGTATAAAAACATTTATAAAATTTTTATTAAAGTGAGTAATATTTATAAAAATTGTTCTACAAATAATGGGTTGATACCAGTGGTCTTCACTAGAACAAGTGATCACTTGAACTGTTTTATTTATTAGAAACAAATTGTATAAACAATTTATACAAGGACAGTGGTGAGGTAAAGGGTGTGTTTCTTCTTTGGTCAGTGGCAAAAAGAAAATTTTGGCAAACTGACCAATGAGAAAGCAATTGTAAATGAGACCAAAGGGGGCTGTGATACTTTGTAAAACCTCTTTCATAGTTATCATCTACCCCATGAAGTACTTGTACCTGGCCAACCAATGAAAATATATTCCCTCATGAAAATGCCTCAAGAGGAAAGTCATTAATTTGCGTAACACTGTCCCCATTGGAGACCAGGCTGATGTGAAGTTTTCTAAAGATTTACTCTCCTTTGACCATTTTCCCATATTTCTCATATTTCTTTAAAAACCTATTGAAAATTTCATCGCTGACTAGCTATCAACGTTCACTGTTAATTTTCAGCACATAAGTTCTGAGAAGGAAGGGTTAATAGAAAGAAAGCATATTTCCTTTCCTTGAAGAACTCCTTAAATCTTATGATATTCAAAAGGGAGAGCAAAATAGGCTACTTAGAATGCATTGCCTTCCCTCCAATGGTTTCAGCATGCCTGACAGCATTAAAATACAATGAGGAGTAAGTTCCAAGAAATTCTTCTCCCAGGTGTACAGTGGATGTAAGTTGAGGCTTGGAAATATAGAGAAATGTAGCCATAGCTCAGAAAAGAGATGAAAAGGCTATGGAGAAAACAAAAATCAGCAATATTCACATCTAAAAACAAAGAATAAAATAAAAACAAGGCAAAAATTCCTCTTTGTTTTATTCAATAGAAAATTGTTCCAAAACACCACTGAAATGTTAGACTTGTATTACTCAAAGTCTTTTTGATTTTGAGTATTCTAAATGAGTTTCTGTAAACTTTTTCACCAACATACATATACTCTAAACAAGAATAAGTCTTAATGAACTATGAAAGGAGAAAGGCTTTTTAAACACTAGTACTGTTAGCTAGGCCCTATTGTGTGAAACTCAGATGACAGCTATGGATAAGTATGGTCCTAGGCCATGATTATCATACTTCCATTAAAAAATAAAAAGCTGGGGGGGGGGGCGCTTGGGTGGCTCAGTGGGTTGAGCCTCTGCCTTCGGCTCTGGTCATGATCTCAGTGTCCTGGGATCGAGCCCTGCATCGGGCTCTCTGCTCAGCAGGGAGCCTGCTTCCTCCCTCTCTCTCTGCCTGCTTCTGATCTATCTGTCAAAATAATAAATAAAATCTATGAAAAATAAAAAAGCTGGGGGTAATTCAGTTAAGTAACTCAGTTGCTTAAGCAGCTGACTCTTGATTTTGGCTCAGGTAATGATATCAGGGTTATGATCTCAGGCCTATGGTACTGAGCCCCACATCAGCAGGGAGTCTACTACAGATTCTCTCTCTCTCCCTCTGTACCCCCACCACATGCGCACGTATGCTTTCTCTCTAAAAATTAATAATAAATCTTTTTAAAAAGCTGACCACTTGAACATAAGCTTTATTAAATCAGTCATATGAGACAAGCTAATTGATTCAAAAATATTGTTTACCTTTTTATTGTTTTATTATTTTATGCCACAACATTTCAGGCAAAATGAAAAACTCTCACTTTCTTGTCATTTAAATTTTTAATTATAGTTTCAAAGTCAGTGGTCACACAAATTGTTTATTGTTCTTATTTTCATAAATAGACAGTGTTTTTTAAAATTCACTTCAGAACTGTCTCTACAGAGTATTAAGTAGTTTTGGGTTTATGGCCACCATCTTCTCTTATTTGAAAATAAGTAATTTACAAAACATGCTTTGACCCAAGAATATAGGATTGTAAGAGCTATAAGTAAGAGCTCATGCAGGTTGCAATAGCTACAGGCAAATTCTAAAACTGCATTTTGTGACTTGAATTCATCCAGCAATTAAGGAAAGAGTGTATTTATTCTATTGGAAAGCAACTCAATAAAAAGTGACTTCCCATTTGCTGCTGAAACTGCTTTATTTTATTCTAATAAAAAATTTAAATATTTTCTTCAATTACACTTATTCTGTCAAGGCATTGTCTAACCAACCTTTCATTTTAAAGCTTCAATGTCTATGATCAAGAGTTATGCATAAGAATTTCCGTGGGCAGTTATTAGACTGAATAAGTTATTAAAATAAATACAAATTAATATGTCCTATTTGACACATTTCATATGAAAGTTATTTTGCAGTAGTAAGTCCCCAAAGGACACTACTCAAGAGCCACACTGAAATAATATGATTGTGTAATAAACCTGATAAAATGTCCTTCAAGTACAAGAATATTCACAGAAAATACTTTAAAAAGTTACTAGGGCATTTATCACACTATGCCCCTGAGCACTGGTAGCTCTTGCAATCTGACTATAAGTAGTCTTGTTTGAATACCATGTTGTAGCAAAGAATGTTCATAAACCCACATCGGCCTAAAAAAGCTGCCATTAATTTACATTATTTACATTATTAATAAAAAATATCCAAAATGTAAGAAATATTTTAAGAATAAGCTTTGTTAATTGATGACAAATTCTTCTGTGCCAATAAATGACAAAAAATTAAAAACAGAGTATCATATGAAACTATAGTTCATGTTTTATATTCCATTTAATTAGTATTCACTCTGTATGAATTATAACATATATAATTTTTTCTTATATTCAAGATTCTTGTGCCCCAGTCTTCAGTTATTAATTCTAAAGTAACTTACAAAGTACACATGGATACATCTATCTGTTCACATAATGTTATATAATATCTGTTGTCATGAATCTGACTATATAATAATATACATTTTAAAGTGTCAATAGCTATGATAAGGATCTCTAGCCCAAGTTCCTCCCCATCCTCCTGCTCCCTATTTGTAAAATATAGATTTCCATCAGTTCCATCAATACCTTCAGATTTTCTGTTTTCAAAATGTGGATAAAAATGTTTATTTTTATTCATGAATCCATTTATTTAAAGGAGTACATATGTATATACATATATATATGTGTGTATATATATATATGAACACACACACATACATACACACACTATATATGTATATACATATGTACTCCTTTAAATAAATGGATTCATGAATAAATGGATTCATGAATAAAAATAAACATATATATGTGGGTGTATGTATGTGTGTGTGTGTATGAAAAATCATGGTATATAGTATGAGAGAAGTCCAGAAGTAAATCCTATCTCTATCAACTACTAGCTTTTCCATCATGGTCATGGTTTTCTCATATGTAAAGTAGAGTAATAAGATCTACATTATAAGATTATTTTAACTATCCACAAATATGGCTAATAGTTACCATATTGAACAGGGAAAATCTAGAATGCCTACCTCTATTCAAAGTAACTTTCATCTTATTTAGCTTTTTCTAAGTTTTTCTACCACATCATACATTAAGGGACTTCTCTAGGCCCTTGTATTAAATTGTTATAATTAATATAGAAAATCCTCCAATGATTCCATCATTATTCATGTGCAGAAAATATTAAACAACTTTTCCACCTACAACAGTGATGTGTTCTTGTTTTATTCAGTTCTGTGTAATCAAAACTCACACATTGATTTTTCATTATGTATTATTATTTTTTGGTTGGAAATTTTATCAGACTCCCCTCTGCCTTTGGACATAATTTAGCCTTGTCTTGAAGTCACAGATCCATCATTATGAGTATCATTTTGGGGAAAAATTTTACTACTATATATATATATAATATAGCTCAATAACTCAACACCTTGAGGCAAAATTAATATTCAGTTCAAAACAAATCAGCACAAAACCAAAAAGTAACAACAACAACAACAACAACAAAAAACTACTCAACAAAAAACTGTCCTACTCTAAAGCAAAAAACAAACAAAAATTCTGGATACAATCATCACATAAGATCTTTCAAAGTTCCTCTGTTATTCTATGCAACCAATCAAGACAGACCAACTGTGCAACAATTGCTCTATGTAATGGAAGAGCACCAAACACACCACCGCACTTGGCCTTCCAAAGTCAACAATTGCTGCATCTCTCCAACAGCCACACATCTTCTCTTACATTTGTGTTACATTATTGATTGGAGGAAAGGAGATTTATCCCTCATATCTCAAGAACTGGTGCTAAAATAACTCAGCAATTCTTACTACAAAGCTTAATATTTCTCCTTCTTTTTTTTTTTTTAAAGATTTTATTTATTTATTTGACAGACTGAGATCACAAGTAGGCAGAGAGGCAGACAGAGAGAGAGGGAGAAGCAGGCTCCCCACTGAGCAGAGAGCCCGATGTGGGGCTCGATCCCAGGACCCTGGGATCATGACCCGAGCTGATGGCAGAGGCTTTAACCCACTGAGCCACCCAGGTGCCCCACCTTCTTTTTTTTTATAAAGGTTTTATTTATTTGACAGAGATCACAAGTAGACAGAGAGGCAGGCAGAGAGAGAGGAAGGGAAGCAGGCCCCCTGCTGAGCAGAGAGCCTGATGTGGGACTCGATCCCAGGACCCTGAGATCATGACCTGAGCCGAAGGCAGCAGCTTAACCCACTGAGCCACCCAGGTGCCCAATATTTCTCCTTCTTCATTCTCATCATCATTAGCTACTTCTGCAGATGTGATAATTTTCATTATGCTTTAGAAAATGTTTGCCTTGGGGTGCCCTGGTGGCTCAGGTGTTAAGTGTCTACCTTTGGCTAAGGTCTTGATCCCAGGGTCCTGGGATCCAGCCCCTCATCATGGTCCCTGCTCCATGGGATGCCTGCTTTTCCCTCTTCCACTCCCCCTGCTTGTGTTCCCTCTCTCTCTGTCTCTGTCTCTCTCTTTCTCTCTCTGTCAAATAAATAAATAAATAAGTAAAATCTTAAAAAAAATGTTGGCCTTGATAAAAATTCTAGGCACAGGAAACACATAAAATGGGAATGCCAACATTAATGATCTTGAAAACCCTAATTTATATTCTAGTGATGGATCAACTTCTCATGGATTTCTTTAAGAAATACAATTTTATGTTCTGAATTATATCCCATTTCATAGGCTGAATCAATAAAGTAATGTTGTGGGATAATAAGATAGTACAACTACCCCTGATTAGCAACTCTATTTTATTATATGGAGTACATTACTATCATTTTTGTTAAATTGACATTTCACTAAAGATATCACAAGGTAAACATGTCAAAAATCATCTTGTCGCTTATTATTTTATTATTAAGTAACAAATAAACATAGAACATGTTTAAAAATCTCCAATACGAACACTGGTCATTTTTTTTTCATTGTAATTTAGCATGTAACATAAAATAATGTTTTCCTCTAACACCAAAAAACCTTGTTGAAGTGAGCAAGCAAAGCAATAGGCCAGTTTCAGCAGCATTCAAATTCTCAGATTATAAACTATGCTAAGAAATGAATTTTCTGAGAAAAGACATTGAATCTCTCACTATCTGATTTTTTTTTGAAATTTATTTTATTTTATTTCTTTTATTTTTTTTTCTTAATAATTTTTTATTTTTTATAAACATATATTATTTCAAATCTCTAAGCCCACCTGTTAATGTTCTGTCTAATTTTGAAAGATCAAAAGCATCCTTTTAAAAATCAGGTCTGATTTGGTCAATTGTACTTTTTATTACCTTTAGAGAAATAACTAATAATGGAAGATGGCTAATTTAATTAAAGATATGGCCTTAAGAGACTATATATGTATGTAGTCATCAAAATTATTAAATTATATAGAGGCCTTATGGCCTATTATTAAGTGAAAACAAAAGTTCAAGTATGGGTATACTACATTTTTAGTTATGAAAACTACTTTGGGTTAGAAAGGTTAGAAAGGAAAATTTAAAAATGAAAAATCTGGTATAATGAGGAATTTTTCAAGTACATCTTAAGGCTTTAAACATCACTTTTTATAATTATAAAAAGTAAACTCTATCACAAACTGCATGCCTTTTCCATGTAGGTGATTATTGCGAAGGAATGATCTGGAAAAACTTAGGTGGTTTCCCGATTCCTCTGTGGCCCTGATATCTCATATCTAATTCAATCATCAGCAAGCCCTGTCATTTCTACTACAAAAACTTTCACAAATCAGTCCACATTTTCCACCCCTGGACTGATGAATTCATCTCCTTACTGATCTTCTCCCAAGATGATATTGAGTCTAGTTCACGTGAGGAGAACTCAGCACCTCCAAAGAACCCCAACACCAATGGGTGTCTTCTGACTGGGGCCCTTGCTCAGGAGTTCATATTCCTCAAAACTATAGGCTCTGAGCTCAGTGAACTATTTGTTCATGGAAGACTTTAATAAGAGTTACCATTCTAGGGGTGCTTGGGTGGCTCAGTCTTTAAGCATCTGGCTTTGGCTCAGGTCATGAATCACAGGTTCTGGGATCGAGCCCCATGTCGGGCTCCTGCTCAGTGCGAAGCCTGCTTCTCCCTCTCCTACTCCCCTTGCTTGTGTTCCTTCTTTCTCTGTCTGTCTGTCTGTCTCTCTCTCTGTCAAATAAATAAATAAAATATTTTCAAAAAATAAGAATTACCATTCTTTATATTTAAGTATGCTGTATGTCATCGATACAAGGGAACAGTATCTGCATTTGTACCATCTTAGAATGTTATTTATTTTTGTACTGTTTATAATCTGTGGACCAAAAAGGATTTCCTTCCTCCTTTTACTCTCTGGGTTCAAGACAGGGAGGGAGATGCTCCATCTGCTTCTACCTCTTTCTGTTCTGTAAGTCAGTCCTTTAAGAGCATCAGCTTAACCCGTCACTTATAGCAGGTGAAAATCAGTGCAAGGTTCTCATACATCCCCAAAGAGGTTTGCTTTCTTTGTGTTATGGTGTCCAATTTGAAATTGCCTTTATAGTCCAGTGACCCTTTCCTAGTATAAAGCTTAAGTAGGGTGAGCTAGATTTTTAATTGTCACTCTTCATGGTCAATCAGCAGTTCAAATTAAAGAATATGATTATTGGAAAACATACATACACACCATACACACACTCCACACTCCTACCAGTCCCTATTCCTTAAATCTTCTGTACTTAATACAGGAGGCCACTCTTGTTCAAAAGCTTTTAATATATTTCTGTTACACTTTAGAGAAGAACCAAACTCCTTCCAGAAATACCCAAGAACCTGTGTGATCTCAGGTCTGTCTCACTCTCTGTCCTTCTTCTGGCACTCTCCCTCTTATTCATTAAGTTCCAACTTCATTAAACTTTTTTTTACCACAGAGCCTTTGCATATGCTGTTCCCTCCACCTAGAGCATTCTCCCCACATAGATGCTTCTACAGAACTACCTTCTGCTTAGGTGGTTAATGGTCAACTATCTAGAATCAGTCCAAAGAACCATGTTATCGTAGGCTTTATACTTATGTAGATCCTCTGACGGAATTATAACTTCATTATAAATATAGGGAATTTATAAATTCATTACCAACTGCTAATGCTCAATTTTCACTTGATTAAGGAGCTTGATCTGGGAACATGCACGTTTATTGACAGAAATGACCTCCTTAAGGTGGACACTTTCACAGATCCCTAATTGTTCTCAGTGTTGCCCTTCTCAGTTAAAACCCTATCTCCTACTTGCAGTCTTTTCCAACACAGAATTTACCTCCTTAGCTCCATTTTAAGTATTTAGAGTGTAGGCCCTACTTCTTTATTGTTATATTTACATAATCTTTGTATGTAGTGTTAACAATAATGATTATCATATTACAATAGTGTAACAACAGCAAAAGCTTATCTAAGATGGGCCTTACTACAGGGGCCAGGTACTGTTCTAAGTATTTAACACATATTAAGTCATCAACTGACATAAGGATTAGTCATATTAACCCAATAAGATAGGCACTCTTTTTTTTTTTCCAAGATCAGCACTTTTATTATCCTTATTTTACAGATGAGAAAATTAGAAGCTCAGAGATCGTTAGTCAAGTTTTCATTCAGCTTTTGGTGAAACTAACAGTCAAACCCAAGTAGTCTGCTATTGTCACCAATGCTAAATACATAGTTACTATTTAAAAAAACAAAAGAACAAAATAATTGATCATTTCTTTGAGGTAATACTTTTGTGTTCTAATGACTGCATAAAATTGCTGAACTAGTTTTTCGAAGTTTGCCTAAGTCTGTCCTAGCTTCCTTTGGTGATTATGATACTAAATAATTGACAAGGAGTATTTATTATTCTGCTAAGTGGTTCACTTCTAAAATCCACCATCTTCTGCTTCATTAGTAACAATATATCTCATGGTACAAACTTTCAGAGAAAAATATGGATTCTTTTATCCCAAATCACTGCTGATAGCATTACGGAAAGACCATGTACTTCTAATATTTACACTATATGTCTGAGCAGTATAATGTCATTGATTGTGTCAGTAAGAAAGATGGGAGTTGGGGCATCTGGGCGACTCAACTCATTAAGTGTCCACTCTTGGTTTTGGCTCAGGTCATGATCTCAAAGTCCTGGGATCAATCCTCACATCGGGCTCTGTGCTTGAGACTCTCTTTCTGCTTCTCCCTCTGCTTCTCTCCTTGTTTGTGCTCTCTCTTTCTAAAATAAATAAATAAAATCTTAAAAAAAAAAAAAAAAACATGAGGGGTGCCTGGGTGGCTCAGTGGGTTAAGCCACTGCCTTCGACTCAGGTCATGATCTCAGAGTCCTGGAATCTAGCCCCGCTTTGGGCTCTCTGCTCAGCGGGGATACTGCTTCCCCCTCTCTCTCTGCCTGCCTCTCTGCCTACTTGTGATCTCTCTCTCTCTCTGTCAAATAAATAAATAAAATATTGTTTTTTTTTAAAAAGAAACATGGGAGTTAGTGTAGTGAGAGACTATAAGATTTGGAATTAAAAACTGGATTTTTTCCCCCTTTTATCTCCATTGTTACCCACATGACTGTCTATGACTGCCTTTCTATCTTTACGCCTCAATTTTCTTACTTATAAGTGCCAGCATTTAAAGGTATTATGAACTCTAATGAATATCAAAGAAATGTAAGTAAATTATTGATTAAATAACAACATCAGGGCTACTGAATATATGCAAAACATTACACAATGCCAGAAGATAGTCCAAATGCACTTCACTGCTTGTCTAATGAATGATGCAGGAAGAAAGATAAATAGATGCTGTCAGTAAATTTGTTCTGGTTTTGTTGGACTGATCTTGTTCACAATTACAGAATATTGAATTTTGAGCCTAAGTCCTAATAGCCAGCTCTGTGGATCAGACATGTCTATGACAGACCATTATATGAGTCAATGATTTCTTAATTCAGAGTTAAAGTGATCTAGACACCAAGTGTCAAAGAATACTTTACATTATAGTAACTGCCAGGAAGAATACCAAGTCATAAAGGAAGAAAGCTGTGGTATAGTGAAGTAAGTCCTAGACTTGGAGGCAGAATGTCTGGGTTTGATTTCTGGTTGTCTCACTTACAGCTCTCAGAATTTTATCTGAAAATTGAACACTTCTGAGACTGTTTCCTTATCTTTAAAATGGTCATGTATACCTCCATAGGAGTGTTATGACTATTAAACATGACAGTGTCTTTTAAAATAAAATAACTGATTCCTATGCTACATGAGGTCACCAAGACAAGGGGAACTGGCTGCTGAACTATGGCCATTCTGTGACTAAGGAATTTGATTTTTCTCATAATATGGGGAGTGCGGCTCATAGGTTAGATATTTGGTAAACACTGTGAAATTAAAGTACCTCAACAGAAGTCTTTTCCATGATATCCGCCAAACAATTACCAGCTCTTTCATAGCCATTTTAAGCATTTTACTTTCCAAAATAAAATGTTAATTTATCTTTTTTTCTTTTCTTTTTTCTTTTTCTTTTTCTTTTTTTTTTTTTTTTTTTTTGTAGTCCAAAGTTCTGAGCACACATAATGGGATCCAACTGTAAACTTTTAGGAAGGTTAATTTCTAACCGGCAGTATTTTTAAATGCACAATTTTAATATGTTCTATTTTAAAACATTTTAACTGAGTATACTGTTAAAATACCAACATGCTTTATATAAGGAAGTGAGGTGGCAGACACCGGGAAGTCCTCCAAGGACACAATAATTAGGTTCTAGGAGGATAAGGGTGACTACATTTCCAGAAAGAAAAATAAAGCTAATTTTTTATATAATTAAAATATATCAAGCCAGCAGAAATTTCATAAACTGAAACATATTTTTTTTAACTTTCTAGTTCATAAATCACAAGCTATATCCTGACCAAAAATCTTCCTATTAAAAACTCAGAGGACACAAACAATAGTTTTCATAATGTATTTGGTTTCAGGATTTATAATAACAAATGGCAATTTTATATCTTCTTGCTTTGACTACTTGAAAGGTGTCTGCTCTGTCAGTGGTTTTGGGTGGAGTGAATCTAGTGTATCTACTTGCAAAACTCCAATGTATAACATATAATTAAATATCCGTGTCACCTGTGTTCTCCAGGAACACAAACTGCAATTCCTTTTATCTGTGTCAATTTTTTCATTTGTTCCTCAACTGGTTTTAAGTAGCTGATGTGCCCATGTACCTCAAACTCAGGGCAAAATATATTAAACTCATTTTTATAAGTATGATTGAATATCCAAGAATAATATGCACAGATGGTAGGATGCCAGATGGGCAGAGGGAAAGGTACTTCAGCTCAGAACTCTTCAGCAGGACCTCTTTAAGACATAACTGACGAAATTTTACCTACCCCTTCTCCAACATGGCATGGGATCAGGAGCCAATACCTTTAGAATAAGCAAGTTAAAGTTTTGTTTCTAGAGATAATCTGTAAACGCATACATATGGCTTAGGGTAGGTATGGACAAGTCCCACCAATCCTATCAGCTTGACTAGGTTAGCTGATTTTCCTAGGAGACTGGATGTACTCATTCAATAAAAAATATTCAAACCATGATGGTAACTTTTTTAAGCATGAGTGATAAAGCAGTGAACAAAAGTAGAAGAAAATCCGTTCCTCTGTAGAGTTTACATTCTAGTTAGGGAAAACAGGTCTGAAATAAATAAAAGTGCATAGTAGGACAGATGGTGATAAGTCTCATGGACAAATATAAAGCAGAAATGGGCAGAGTGTGGTTGCAGGGGGAGGACTGTAACTTTTAAAAGTTTGGTCTGATCAGTTTCACTGAGTAGAACACATCTGAGCAAAGATCACTGGCATTTGAAACCTAAAGTATTCAGTGCATACATTAAATACATGTAAATCTATGGCCGTGGCACTACCACCACCACCCCGACAGGGGGCAGCCCCTTTATCATCAACTTCTATGTAGGTATTACGATTAAGGCGGTTTTACATCCACTATTGTATTTTACTCTTTGAGGTAAATACACTTTCGTGTTGACTTTATATGTGAAAATAATAAAGTGACAAGTTTTTAAACAATCTGTTCAATATCACTCACTCATTATGAGCAATAAAGATCAGATGTCACCTCCAGGTGGTTTGACTCTCAAACTTCCACACTAACTACTATACCATGGTGACTATGACATTGGGTCGCCACAGCTGGATGTCTCAGGACACAAGGCACAACACTCAGCTGAGGGACACCAAAAAATAAAAGGCAGAAAAATAATGGATAATTTTGTTCAGTTTGCTATTTTGCTAAGATCTGGTCATATTTGGTTTCATAAATATATCACAATAACTAAGTAGAACATTAGGCAAAGTAAATATAATTCATAACATGTTTTTATAATTATTAAATCCAATTCACTATTACTTCTTTTTTTAAAATATTTTATTTATTTATTTGACAGACAGAAATTAGGAGTAGGCAGAGAGGCAGGTGGAAAGGGAGAGAGGGGGAAGCAGGCTCCCTGCTGAGCAGAGAGCCCGATGGGGGGCTCGATCCCAGGACCCTAAGACCATGGTCTATGGTCATGGTTATGAAACCATGACCTGAGCGGAAGGCAGAGGCCTCAAACCACTGAGCCACCCAGGCGCCCCTCACTATTACTTCTTATTCTGCACACCTAACCTTGAGTTCTTGGACCTAACTGGATTGCCTGTCTCCCCACTTTATTCTATTACAGAAATGTCCTGCAAATGTAAACGTCTAGCTCTAATTCTGCTATCATATGATTTCTTCCCAATTCCTCATTTTCAGTTAAAATTCATCTCTGTCCCCTTCATACTCTGAATCCAATGCTTGACTTAATCAGATTTTTATGCCAGTCTATATCTTCCATTAAATTATGAATATTTAAGTAGAAGACATAATGTCTTTTTTATCCTTGTATGTCACATAAATCTGAATCAAAAGCTTTGGTAATGTTATATTTTAAGCAAACATTGGCTGAACTGAAATAAAATAGAAAAGAACAAATGCTTTCATTTTCTCAGCTAGACTCTAAACTGCACTGCACCATGGCCAAATCACTGTCCACTTGGTTTTTGCAGAAACATAAAGACAAACAAGTCAGAGATAACAAAAAATTCATGATATTTAAAAATTATAAACTAGTCAAATAGTGGTATTTGTATACAATTTATACAATGAAGGTTTATATGTCCATAGTAATTTAACTAAAATAATGAATCTTTGAAAAAGAACTTTAGAAATAAGATGACTATAGGGGTGCCTGGTGGCTCAGTTGGTTAAGTGTCTGCCTTCCCCTCGGGTCATGATCTCAAGGTCCTGGGATCAAGACCCACATTGGGGGCGGGAGGTGCTCTGCTCAGCAGGCATCTTGCTTTTCCCTCTCTCTCTGCCTGCCACTCTGCCTACCTATGCTCGCTCTCTATCAAATAAATAAATAAATAAATAAATAAATGAAAATAAATTAAAAAGATGAATACAGATCATGGCCCTAAATTGCACTAGTGTAAGAAATAATGATACAGATTTCTTTCAAACTAATAGCAACAAAATGAATGGGAAAGTCAACAAAAGATAGGTATTTGTAGCATATCATTTTTTTGACATCTTAATGACTACTTAATCTAAATCGAAACCTTTTAAAATATCCATTTAATGAGATATAACTAACACTTACAGTTTACTATATATCGTAAAAAATTAAAAATTAAGAGACTCTTCTATAATACAGATTCATAATATATTTTAAAATTTCCATAGAATTAGGCTAAGAATCTCAAAGCCATTAAAAATCTTATAGAGTCTTCAAAGAGCTCTCAGCTAGATTATCAATTTCTTCTTGTGGACCCCAAAATTTATATTTATGGGGTCGAATTTTCCCTCCAATTTGTGCTTCCTCTTCAGGGTTGAAATACAACTTACTAAGGAGGGGAATTCCCTACAAGACAGCCTGATGCATTTTCCAGAGTCAAGCAGCTAGACACCTGCTTAAAGTCAGTTCAATCTTATATGAAGACTACATTCATACTCAGAGAGGATATTCCAGCATTAGGTAAATATTCATGCTTTCCATGATATAGTTTCTTTATAATCAAAAACTATTCTCCATTTTTCCTCTTGATTATCATACAGTCTCTCTCATTCTTGGCCATAAAGCAATAATATAAATAATGTATGCAATCAAAAAAAAATTTTTTTAAATCAGAGCCTAAAGGAAAAAAAAAAAAAGAAAAGAGAGAGAGAAAGAGAGAATTAGAACCAAATTCTATTATCCAAACAATCAAAATTCTGTCTTGTTTCTCCTGGAAGTTTATTATATCAGTGTTTGAATTACATCTGCCATTGACCAAAACATGAAAATAATTTTGTTATATAGAAATTTTCATTAAAGCATTTTTTAAAATGATGGACTTGTTGTTTGTTATTAAACTGTCTGAATTTTTATCTTAAGCTCCAACTGAAAGAAAACAAATACAAACCATAAAAAAAGCAGATGTCCATTGATCATAACCAGAATTCATCCAAGAGAAATCTGCTTAAATGTAATTTTATTATCTAGGCTAGTCTGACTTTTAATGATCAAAAATTTTTTTAAAGTAACAGATTGCTTTCATGATTATCATTGTAAGACCTGATCTTTACAAAAAGTGTAGGGAATGAGTTGCTCTTTTCTCTTATCACCATCTATAGTTTGCAAGCACATGAGTTTCTGTTTATCACACTGAACAGTGACAATTTAATAAAGATTTTGCTAGATCTCACAAAGTCCATATATAATTGTCATGTAGACTAAAATGAATGCCACATACAGGTCTGTGGTATTTCTTTAAAGAAAAGTCAATGACAAAAGAGCAAAGAGGTGCTCATATATATTATTCAAAAGTTTATACTGTTTGTCTGTGAGATGCCATGCACATACATCATCTCATTAATTAGTATTTCTCAAAGGTCCACATTGTCCTTGTAATCCTGGCAACTATTTTGAAGCCAAATAAGGATTAACATAAGAATAAATTCTTTTGGTTTAGTCATCTCTAAATTAGTTAAAAAATCAATATTCTACAGAAATGAGTTATGTATTTTATTAATATCTTTAAGATAATATCCCATCATCATCATTATCAGAGAATTATAGACTTTTAGAGGCAGAAGGGATCTTAAATGTAATCTGGTACTATTCTTTTGTTTTCAAATACAGGCAGAGTAATTAAATGACTCTTAACCCCATGCAACTAGTTAGTGATGAAGTCAGAAACTAAGATTTCAGTCTTAAACCAAATATTATATTCTTCCCATTATGAACAAAGCTATCTCCCCAAAGTAGTAATTAAACTAATATCTGATGATTATATATTGGTTCCTATGTGCCAAGTTCTGTTCTAAGCTCTATATTGATTTAATCTGTGTAACAGCCTGTCTAGCAGGTACTATTAGCTTCTGCATTTTATAGGTGGAGAAACAGAGACAGCAAAGTTTAACTCGCCTACCCTTCGAGTGACTAGTAAGACATTGAGCTGTTTTGGACCCAGGAATGATGGCTTCAGAGCCCTTGATCTCAACCAAGATATACTATTGCATATAATTTATAAGTAGATAGCATTCTCCTCACGGGCTATACCAAGAGAATAGTCAACAGGTATCATCTTTGACTTAGACTAACTTCCAACCTATGATTTAATAATATAATTAAAGATAATTAAAGCAGCCTTCAAGGTGAGCTTTCCCAGAATTACTTGGGAGATTCAAACCAATTAGCTGTCAGTGATTCTTTGCCATACCCCTGTAAGTAACAATGTGGGTTCACATCGGTTAGTTCATTCACTTTTCCTTTCCTACAGAAAAAATATTTGCTGGGAGCCTACTATCAACCAGACACTCTTCTGAGAATAAAACAAACATCTCTTCTCTCATAAACTTGTACTCTTGCGGGGGAAAACATGCCACTGAGAGTAAATGTTATAGTTATATTATATATATACAATATACCTTACAAATAGATTACATAATTTACATATAAAAGTAAAAGCTATAATTATATTAGAAGTTGATAAATACTATAAACAACAGCACTCTTTATATTTATAGACCCTAATATTTATAGACCTTATATTTAGACCCATGTTACAAGCTATTTGAAGTGTGGAGGAGAGGGCAGTTTGCAATTTTAAGTAGTGTCATCGAGATAAGCCTTCTTGAAAAAGTGAACGAACACTTCAAGAGAGTTAAACATGAAATGATCTGGAAGAAAGCCATCTGAGGAAGAAGAAAGAACTACTACAAAAGCCACAGGTATGATTGTGACTAGAGTTCTGGTGCCGGGCTGGGGAAAGTGATCATTAAGAAAGAAGTGGGGGACACAGAGAGATACCTGAGGGCCAGATCGTGAAGGGTCTTGAAGGACACTGGAAGGGCACTGGCTTCTGATCTAAGTACCACAAAGAACACCGCAAGATTTTAAGCAAAGGAGTGCCATGACCTGACTTAGTTTTAGAAGATCACTCTGGCTGTCATGTTAAAAATACAGCATGACAAGACAAGAACAGAAGCAGGGAGATAAGCAGAGAGGATTTTGGAGTAATATAGGTGAGAAATGACAACGGCTCAGGCCAGGGTGGTAATGAGAGAGATGTAAAAAGTGATACAGTTTTGGATATATTTTGAATATATTTAACAGATTTGGATGTATTTTGAATATATTTAACAGATAGGAGAGAATGAGAACAGCCAGCCGGACTCCAAACTTTGTGGTCTGAACAACCAGAAAGGATGGAATCGTTATTAACAAGACTGAGGAAGGCTGCAGATGAAGCAGATTTAAGGGGTAAGAGCAGTAGTTCAATTTGGGGGCATGCTGAGTTTATGGTATTTATTAGTCATTGAGTAGACTGTGGGAAGCTGTTGAATAAATGAGTCTGGAAGTTCAGGAGAAAGGAATGGACTGGAAATAGATATTTAGGGGTCATCATCACATATACGGACTTAAAATCATGAGCCTACATCACACTAAATTCAGGGAGTAAACAGAGAATAAAAAAAAACAAAGACTGATTTACAAGGCCCTCAAATTTTATAGCGCTAAGTGGACAAGTAAGGACAGAAAGAGAATTAGCAAAGAGGACTGAAAAGCTAAGTGAGATAGAGAAAAACCGAGATTATGTGACCTGAATGCCCAGTGAAGAAGATTTATCAACTGTGTCAAATTCTGCTCACAGTTCTAGTATGGTGGGCGAGGAAAATTGACCCCTGGACTCAGCATCACAGAAGTACGGGTCACGTTGAGAATTAGTGGAATGGCAGTAGGCAGAGGTGAGAAAAGCTGGCTTTTAGTATTACGTATTTTATTCTGATTATTCTCATTATTAATTTCATTAACATTTTTTTGTGTCCTTTTTGGGGATTATGGGAAAGAGGTCATACCTTATTTAGTTTGATATTCTTCAGGCTTGTTAAACAGTTTCTGAATAATATCAACTGCTCAAGAATATTTTTGTGTTCAATGGATGAATAAAACACCTATATGTAAGACATAAAAGGTAGTTCTATTGTAGGTGGAACTTAACTGTATAGGTGAAAGGGGAAAAAAAATCTGGTTTAAGACCAAATTGTTACAAATGTTCAAAGGAAAGTGCTCACTGAGGGCTGTGTGACCATTTAAAGAAGTAGCAGGATTTTGGTTGGATTTTAGAGAAGTACATCGATGTGTACACAAGCTCTAGTTACTCCCTGAAACGATCTGCATTGTCACTTTGCTTGGTAACAGTGACACTTCCCAGAAAAAGAAGAGGAAGAAGGAGGGGGTGGGGGAGGGGTAGGTGGGAAAGAGAGAAGGAGGGGAGAGAGGAGAAATGGGCATATATCAGCTTATTTTGCTAAAATTTAGATTCTTTTTTTTGGGGGGGGGGGGTACCGCATGAGCAGGAGGGACAGAGAGAGGGAGATAGACTCTCAAGCAGACTCTGCTAGAGTGAAGAGCCTGACACAAGACTTGATCCCAGAACCCTGAGATCATGACCTGAGTGGAAACCAAGAGTCAGATGCTTAACAGACAGCATCACCAAGGTTCCCCTAAGATTTGGATTCTTAACTCAAGTGCAATGTGGCCTAGGATTTATTCCTAGCAGGAATAAAAAAGATACTTCTTTTAGTTCAATAATCAGTTATGGAATATATTGTGAGAGGATTTGGGTCCTCCCACCCCCAAGAAATCCTTTTTAATTCCTAAGCCCCAGTAGCTCAGAATATGACTGCAGTTGGAGAGAGACTCTCCACAGAGTTTATTTAGTTAAAATAAGGTGGGTCCTAATCCAATATGACTGCTACCTTTCTAAAAAGAAGAAATTTGCACAGAGACACATAAAGAGGGAAGGCCATGGGAAAAGACAGGGAGAAAATGACCAGCTACAACCCAAGGAGAGAGGTCGGGAACAGATTTCTCTCACAAAACCCCAGAAGGAAATGACTCTGTGGACACTTGGGTCTCAGACTTTGAAGCTGCTGAGTTGTGAGAAAATAAATGTGTGTTGTTTTAGCCACAGGGTCTGTGGGACTTTGTAATGGGAGCCCTAGAAAAATAATACAGAATCTAAAGATAATTCATCTGCAAAAGAATGCTGTAAAAATAGATAGGCAGATTCCTAAGAGCATGGAAGGCAAACGAAGAAATGACTGGGTTTCATCTGAGTTTGCAATAACTTCGCTATGAGAATGCTCTGTTCTTTTTTTTCATTTTTCATTTTTAAATTTTTAAAAAGATTATATTTATTTTATTTGAGAGAGGAAGAGAAAGAGAGAATGAACAGGCAGCGAGGTAGAGGGACAAAGCAGACTCCCCGCTTAGTGGGGCGCCCATGTGGGGCCCAATCCCGGACCCTGAGATCATGACCTGAGCCAGAGTCAGATGCTCAACCAACTGACACACTCAGGCACTCCCAGAAGTCTTGTTTTAAATACTGACCTTCTACTAATAATCTCATGACACGTCACAAGTTAGTTTAGAATTTTCAGAATAATTTCACCTCGAAATTCAACGTGGTAGGCTTATTTTTCTTTCAGTTTGTCTCACTGTTTTGTTCTTGTTGATATTTCCAGAGTCCAAATGACCACAAAGCTCACAGTTCAGCATATCAATGCTGTTCTTGATTTACTTGGTATCTTTCCATACAAGAGAAAATTGTTTCTATCATTCAATCAATACAAATAATTTTTTAATTATCTCTCAATTCATATAAGCTACTCTGTGTACCCGTTTGTGCCAGATAATCAAATGCTGACTATATATATGCAAATGAAAAAAGAAATGCCTTTCAAGAGGTAGTTAATATAAAAAGAGATGACAATTACAGTGTAAGTAATCATTATTCTTACTGAGTTGAGGAAAGAACTAGTAGTAACTAGATTATAAATTTTCTGAGGACTAAGACTATATCCTATTGACCTTGAAAAACAGTATGAAACCTAGATTTGTCTTAAAATTACTATGGGCTCAAACAAAAAATGTTTGTTAAATGAACATAGAAGTATACCATGAGAATCTTACAGTCAACATTAAAATCGTGAGGTAGAATGCTTTAATAAAAATAGAGGTTTTATTATTAATTAGGGATGCCAAGGGTTACAGATCAGGAGATGACTGTCACTGAAAAGACAGTGTGTTATAATCACAGATTCCAAAGTGGGGCGGCGGCGGGGGGGTGGGGGCACGTCATACTGCACATGGGGTTAGGGGAAGGCACAGAGGCAGCACCAGTACTGGTCAGAAGGCAGGCAGAATGAGACGGGAGGAGTGAGGAGAAATGTGGGCAAGAGCCTTTATTATGGTTTCCACGGTAAGGCATGGGGGAGGCAGGATAATCAGGTTTAGGATTAACTAGTTCAAGTAATTTTCATGAGCTCTAAGGTAAAAAGGCGGTCAGCAGTCCTCTGGTACTTGGCCCTGGGATGATTAGGGCAAGTGGATCATGGCTCCCAGAGTGTAAGAGTTCAATAGAAGATGTGGTCCATAGACACAATGGAATATTACTCTGCCATCAGAAAGTATGAATACCCAGCTTTTGCATCAACATGGATGGGACTAGAGGAGATTATGCTGAGTGAAATAAGTCAAGCAGAGAAAGTCAATTAGCATAGGGTTTCACTTACTTGTGGAACATAAGGAATAACATGGAGGACATTAGAAGAAAAGGAAAAATGAAGTGGGGGAAATTGGAGGGGGTGATGAACAATTAGAGACTATGGCCTCCTAGAAACATACTGAGGGTTTCAGAGGGGAGGGGAGTGGGGAGATGGGTTGACCTGGTGATCTGTATTAAGGAGGGCATGTATTGCATGGAGCACTGGGTGTTATATGCAAACAATGAATCTTGGAACACTGCATCAAAAACTAATGATATACTGTACAGTGACTAACATAACATAATTTAAAAAAAAAAAAAAGAAGAGATGCTCAGGACTGTGATTCTGGATTGGTTTGTTGGCATTTAAAAGGGATGTTCTAGGGCAAGTCTTTGAATAACTTCAGGAATTGGCTAATCTTGGAAAGAGCTGACACTTTCAGATCAGCAAGTTCCCTAATGTTAAAGAACCAGAAGACAGAATATTAGAAAAAGACATAGCTAATACATAGGGGTTGCTTTATTTCCCAGTAATTTGCCACTTTCTTAGTAATTAACACACTGAACAATATCTTAGATTTTTTTCAGCCTCTCATGACTATAACTTATTAACCCAGTCTTAACTTTGACATTGATGTTAACAAACAGCTGTAATAAAATCAGTATAAATTTTGGTAAATCTTTCCTAATTTTATAATTCCTTAATAAAAACAATGCCATTTTTCCTCTTTTTGGAAATTATTTATTCTAATAAACAGATATGCAGAATTAATGTGACTTGCTTTTAAATGAAGGTTATTTTTGTGCACAAAAAGTATAAAAAGACATCACGGAAAAACTTTTTAAAGGTTATCAATTCTTCATTGACTCAAAGGACACAGTAGCAATTATTTTCCTTGAATTATACTATGTAAATATTTTGGAGCCAATTTTGAGAGTTTATTATTTCTTTAGGTTTATTGAAAACTGGACAGGGTATAAAGAATCATATTCTTCTTCTTCATATTTTATTCTCCTCTTGGTGTTTGCCTGAGATTTAGGGTAAATGCCTTTGCTTCTGTGTCCTCTGGATGCCTTTTTTCCCCCAATGTAATACTCAGGATGACACTAGCCGCATGAAGATAGGCTCTGAAAATGCACCGAGGCTCTAGAATTTACTGAAGTAAAAAATAGTACTGAATTTTCTGTAGTCAATCTCTCCTAAAGCTGCAGATTGAAAAATAGGTTATACCCAAAATTGTGATTAAAGATAACAGTGGTCATGTCTGATTCTCAATTCCATGGGATACATCCCCCTTTCCTGGGTGACCTCAGGGCAAGCTGAGGAATATTCAACAAGAACAGAAATAGATGGCATTAAATCCATCAAATACATCAGTGTTCCATTGTCTTTATATTAGAATGACAGAATGACAGAAGACCCGAGTAAGAAGTGATAAGGAGATTCTGAAAGTTAGCTCTGTAAGAGTATGTTAGTGACTCAGGTCAATGCCTGATGAAATGAACCAACAGCATTAAGTTCTTATCTTTAATTCAGCGTGTGTTTTTGTCACTAGTCTCTCCTTAAGGGAATTATTTGTCTTCACAATTTTATTTAAAGGTTTTTAGTAATAGATATCAAATAGGGAAAGGAGATCCCACATCTGTCCATGGTATATACTCTAGTAATTAAATGTAAGTTGTAACTTAAGAATGACACTTTAGTAATAGATATCAAATAGGGAAAGGAGATCCCACATCTGTCCATGGTATATACTCTAGTAATTAAATGTAAGTTGTAACTTAAGAATGACACTTTGGAAGACTCCTCACTGATCCAGTTCGACACGGGGCCTCATATTCTGTGGCAGCATAGACGCACATGAGCACACCCGTGCACGCACATGGACACACAGATGAAATTAAAATTGATGTTAACACCAGAGGGGAAGAAAAAAGAGCAAAACCGCACAGCCCTATATTGCCAAATGGACAGTCATGGAATTTTCTTCAGTTTTAAAACAAGCTGCTCTCACTTACGGAATTTCTCTTCCCATAACCATGAGAGGGTTTTGGAGAAGTCACATGTCAGTTGAAGAATGCACCCCTTTAGTTTTTCAAGTGGTGCCAAAAGGTGTTAGGAAAGAAGAATATTAAATTGCAACAGGTTCTTCTCTAAATTCATTGGAACAGCTGAACTAAAACCACTAAGTCAAGCAGAATCTGATTACTCAGAAGGGGTTGTATCATGTAACACATACGAATCTAAGAAGTATCATTAAACGTGGTCTTTGGATCAAAAATAAAGTAGCCGAAGACTCGCGCTGATGTATTCCTCGGGTTAAATCACTGCAGCAGCTCTTCAGTCAGGGCTCGGCTTGAGTTCCGAATGTGCGAGACCATCACGACTGAGGAGAAGTGGGTGGAAGTGAGACAAGTTACTGCAAAGCTCTGCCCTGTTCCTGGCCTGAGGAGAGAGACTGGGACAGTCGTGGGCTGTGATGGAGGTGGTGTGTGGTGGAGGTGGAGCTCCTGCTCAGGTGATGATCCAAAGGGAGAGTAGATGTGAAATATTTTATTTATTTGAGGGAGAGAGCAGAAAACACACAAGTGCACAAGCATGAAGTGGGCAGAGCAGAGGGGGAGCGAGAGGGACAAGCAGATTCTGCACCCAATGGAGGGCTTGATCTCATGACCCTGAGATCATGACCTGACCCCCAAAACCGAGAGATGCTTAATCCATTGCACCACCAAGGCGCCCCAGAGGAGTATAGATTTTAGATAAAGCCTCATAAGAATGCAAATCACAGTCTTAGGTCTTAGCAATCGCCTTCTATGTTAATACATGTTCCTATTTCAATGAGCAACCTCAAATATCTCTTTGATGTAAATCAGTACTGTCCAATAGAAACATGATGTGAGCCAAATATTTAACTTCACATTGTCTAGTAGCTACATCAATAAAAGTAACAAGAAACAGGTGAAATCTATTTTTATTATACATTTTACTTATACATTTTATTTCATCTAATGGGTTGAAAATATTCTCATTTTAACAAGATTATATGTTGAAAATCGTAATGAGATATTTTAATTCTTTATTTCTGTACAAAGTTTTTGAAATTGAATGTCTTCTACACAGAACACATCTCAGTTCAGATTCGTCACATTTCAAGTTGTCAATAGTCCCATGTGGTTAGTGCTTACCTCGCATGGCTATCGACAACACATATCAGATGTTGGAGTCTATTACTGAGGAACACTTGGAAAGCCAGTGTATGTTTAAATAGGAAAAAACCTGTGAAGGTGATATACCTAGCAGTATATCAATTAACCCAAAACTTCTCTTCATGATCCCCACATTTCTTTGTTGCCAAAATTTGGGGTTGTAGACTAAAAAGTTGATGTGAAAAATCTTGGATTATACTCTTAGCTCTAACCGTGGCTCTGACTGGTTTGTTTGTTAGTGGATCTGGACTATGATTATAGTTATACCTATACTATCCTTGGATGTGATCCAGGGAACCCCATTCCAGTTTCAGACACCTTATGAGTATGTACTGATACACCTTAGAACTAAACAAAAAAATGCACTGACCTCGAGATAACACTGACTCTCTATGCAACTCAAGCAGTTAATTAATGTAGCTTGTACATTTTTCTAGTTGAACTTGGTTCCAGACTCGATATTGTTTACACATTTATCTATGCAGGAAAACCATCATGTGTCTATGAATGTGACACTTCGGGGGCATTCTAAAGAAATTAATTCATTCCTTCCTTGAAAAAACTATTTACAAAATGGCCAGTGTGTGTGTAGATAAATGAAGCACTGAGGGCAAAACAATGAGAGTGTGGAACATGCCACAAAGAGCTTCTGGTTTGGTTTGCAGAAATAGATACATCAAATTAGTGTATATTATTAGTGTAGAAAGGAACATGAAGAGAGAGAAATTAACATGCCTTGGATCTATCAGGAGACTTCATGGAGAAATTTAAACTCACAGTGTTCACAAGGATGACTGGGTTTGAGCTGACAATTCCAGATTGAGGAAAATGTTTCAGCAGAGGAAGGGAATTGAGTGGCTAGGGATAGGAAGAGCCTAATTTAATTGGCAATTTTGTGTGAAAAAGTAATAATGGTGGTTAATGTTGATTATATAATATGTATTACATGATATATAATAATGAGGATACAATAATGAGAACACTGAGCACAGAGAGGTTTAATAATTAAGATCTGTAAAGCTGGAAAATATAGGATAAGTTTGGGTTAGACACTTTGAATTCAGAGTATTAGTGGAACATTCAAGTGTCAGGGACTGTGGTGTTAGAACATTCATATAAAGTTGAGACTGGAGATATTATCTTGGGAATGAAGTTTACATTATTAATGATTAATGAACTGTAGGAAAGCATCTAAAGAGATGAATATCGAAAGCTAAGGCCTATTCCCTAGGAAACACCCACAGCTGGAAAAGGAACTTGAGGGAAAAAGAGAGAGAGATGGTCCATGAGAAAACAAGGGAAGTGTAATATGCTGGAAGCCATGGAAGGGAGATAGATAATCACATCAAATGATGTATGAAAATCAAGAACAAAGTCTGAAAAACCCCATAGCATTCATTCAGAAGGAGAGAGAAATCCAACAGGAATGCAAGGTGGTTTTCAGTGAAATAAGAGAAAGTGGATTAAAAATAAGGGAGCCATTTAGTATAAGCCCCTCATCTGACAATTTTGGTTTGATGCAACAAAAGAGAGAAACATAATGGAAGATGAAGCAACATCAGCCTCTGAAAGTCTTCGTTCACTCACTCAACCACCGGATAGTGGTTGGGATGGATAATATCTCCAGTCTCAACTTTATATAGCAGAATCTTCTGAGCTACCTCCTTAAGCATAGAAAGAAGGATGAAATGGATGAAAAGATTAAAAAGGTAGAAATCAATGACAAGAGAAAATTCCATGTAGCCTGTGGAGAAAGTCCACTATTTAAACTACCAAAATCATCTACCCAAAGTGAAGTGGGCTTGGGAAATTCAAGAAGGTAAAGAGTACTTGAAAAAGACCTGGTAATGTCTCTATGAGTAAAATTAAATAAATAAAATTATTGCCAAATATTGGGGAAGGTTTAATTGTAGTTAGACACCATGCTCTTTTAGTGGGTTAAGTATTTTCCCCCACAAAATTTTGAACCTAGAGGTATAGATATAGAAGAAGAAAATGGTGATTTATAAGGACATTTTTAAAAAAGTAGTTCATGGGGTGCCTGGGTGGCTCAGTGGGTTAAAGTCTCTACCTTCAGCTCAGGTCATGATCTCAGGATCATCGGATCGAGCCCCACATCGAGTTCTCTGCTCGGTGGGGAGCCTGCTTCTCCCTCTCTCTCTGCCTGCCTCTCTGCCTACTTGTGATCTCTGTCTGTCAAATAAATAAATAAAATCTTGGAAAAAAATAAATAAAAGTAGTTCATGTACTTACTGTGACAAACCTTCATGAACTGGTCTAGGTAACAGAAGTAAATAGCTAACAACCATAGATGTTTTGAAATACTTATTTTCAAACTAAGTACAGCTGAGATTCTCTACCTGATCAGAAGATGAGTTTGTTTAAGATATCTGGCATTTTTTATCAAGCCTTAGGGATAAATTAGGTTTGAGTTTTATTGATTTGAATCACAAGAGAAGAAAGTTATCTTTTTCAAGGAGAGTAAATAAGAGTCTAAGGGTAGTAATAATTCCGAGTACCTCTAGGGTCTGTCACTGAAAAGGTCTTCTGGCCCATGTACTCAAATCTTTGTCCACGTACTCAGGACAAAGAGTAATGAAAAAGAGTAAAACTTGAAAGCATTGGCTTTAGTGGTAGTTTCTTTGAGGATGGGAGTTTCTCAGGAACACATCAGACAAAGCATGAGGGACTATGGACCCTGAGAAACAAACTGAGGGTTTTGGAGGGGATAAGGTTAGGGGGTTGGGTGAGCCTGGTGGTGGAGGGCACGTATTGCATGGAGCACTGGGTGTGGTGCATAAACAATGAATCTTGGAACACTGAAGAAAAACAAAATTAAATTAAATTAAAGAAAATAAATTGCTATATCGGGGGGAAAATACTAAAATAAATAAATAAATGAATGAATAAATAAATGAATAAATAAATCTGTCCTCTCCCCCCACCCCCAAAAAAAAGAAAGAAAGAAAAGAAACATCTGTGGATATCAGTAGTGATACTGGTGCTTAAGCAAGTATGAACAACAACACTTTTTATGGGCATCTGAAATAATTAACTGTAGGAATAAAGTAAGGAGGAATGTAAGAGAAAAAGAAATTGACAGAATTGATTTGGAAGCCAAAGGGTATACCTCACTTAACATACAATAGACATCATCTGAGATTAGCCTCTAGTTTTTGGACATATTTAATGATGCTGAAGTTCCTGAAAATTTTAAAAAAGCTGAGCCAGAGAAATCTTATATTTGACTATTATCATGAGGAATATTAGTGATAATTTAGAGGCAGGGCAAGTTTATTGAACTGAGCAACCCTATAGAATATTTAGTCTATAGATCTCATAAATTACGGAAACAAAATTGTTAATACTGAGACAAGGTATCCTTTTATTTCTCCGTTGCATGTTCAGTACATCAGCATATAACACTAGCTCATTGACTGAAAGGGGACCAAACCATTTGCAAAATTTTCCATTCCTTAATTAGATTAGACTGCTAATTATTATATGGCATAAATCATTTATATAATTATATTCAAGTATAATGGTAAGTCATATAAATAGAAGAAATTGTAAAAACAATAACTGGGATCTTTAGAAGGGGATAGATCCTTGCAGAGTCTAGCTGGAGAAACTATTAAGGACCTACCTATGATAAAAAGTCAAAGGAACATTTGTTTGGCAAAAAAAAAAAAAAAAAAAAAAAAAATCACACTATTAACAGGGGCCAGAACCAGAGGATTCTGGTTGCTGAGCTGATTTAAAACTCAGAGCTTAACTTTACAGAGGAAATACTTTAGGAAGCACATAACAATTACTTCTATTCCAACAATATCTGTTTTGAACTATTTATTTATAATTATAATTAAAAGGAGGGGAAAAAAATCTAAGGTCTTAATCTAAAATTGCATTTTAATTTCCTGGATCTTGGTGAGTGAGAAGGGGAATAAGGTAAAAAAGTAAGAGAGCCAATGGTTGTAAATATCTCAAGAACTTCTTGATGAGAAGGGTGTATTTTACGTAAAGCAAAATAAAATGAGAGGTCAGTTCAAGGAGCAATCTACATTAAAATTTTAGGACCTTGCACATGCCTAGAGTTATACGAAATTGCCAAATTTAAATACATTAGAATACAGTTCTCTCCTAATAGAAGCTATTGAATAAACAGTGATCACAGGAAGACTAAATTACATGCCAATTTGTCAGTCATTTATACTACGTAACTTTCTAAACATTCCAAGATAATTCAAGAAAGAGTAACTTTCTAAACATTCCAAAATAATCCAAGGAAGAGTAAAATATGATACAAAGCACATGCCTTACCTCTGTGTGCAGTTTATAATTAGATTGACAAATAACCAAAAAGACAGGCATCAAGAGGAAAAGAGACTCAGAGAGGCAGCCAAAGAAATGCCAGACAGTGAGAAAAGTGAAGAAAAACACAGGCAGCCATTCAGATGAACTGTTAATAAGACAAGTGCCAAGATTTCCATATGGGCAGTGTGGTAATACTATATGTAGACATATACTCAGCATTTTAATAGCCAGGTTTCACTAGGAGCTCAAAACAGTAGTGGCTAGACAACAGTGTGCTCATTATTATTTTTCCCTTGAGCCAAACATACATATAAAAGAAAGCAAAAATGTTATCCATTGGAACAAAACCAAAAGGAAAAGTTTTTAATGAGCCTAATATATTCTAAGTAAATGATACTGTTCCTAGGGTAATTAGTGTCCTAGAACATCTGTTACCTTACCAGGGAAAGCAAAATCTAATTTTATCTCCTGATACTCAAAAACATTTATAAACCTGCAAATGACACCATCACGCCGTGAAGAAATACACAATACAAGGTAATTGCAATTGTAAAACTAAATGGAGCTTGGAGAGCCAGGCATTTTATCGGACATTGACATTAGACATTAATTTGCTATTAACTAATGAAGACATGGCAGCTGGGCTGCATACCCATTTACAAAAAATCAAATCCTAAATCTCCATTGTATATATGTGATTTAAAAGGTTTAAAAACACAGTGAGACCATGGGAATATTTCATTTTGTTTTTCCTTTAACAACTTACCTTAGTTTCTATTATCATGTAAAATCCGGTAAGATGGGAGTTCTAACGTCTTGCACCAAAAGACCGCAAGAAATTGCCTCCTGCCCCAAGCATCTCTATTCTTTCACCAATAAAAGAATGGTAGTTCTTCAAGCAATATCTGTTCCCATTTCACCAGTTATGTGACGTACAGCTTAGGACAAGAAAATATTTAACGCCAGTCTTTACTTGTGGAAGAACCTGCTAATGTCCCCCAATATGTGTTTTCTCATTCTTTTAAATAGTAATATAAGCCTAATTTTTATATGGGCACATGGATATATAATAGATCAGAGAATGTATGGCGAAAAAACAAAATCAGAGGAAACACAAGCTGATAAAGTTCAGGAAAGAAGTGGAAGAAAAAACGAGTAAGAACATGGAAAACTAAAGAAAAATTAGAGTTGAGTAAATTACAAGACACAGGTACATTGGAAAAGATAAAAGAAAAACCTTAAAAATAAAGAGTTAAAATGTGTTTTATAAAATGGGTGTATCTGTATAAAACCCATTTTAAAAGAGTATAAAACCCATTTAAAGAATCAGACAAAGGAGCACAGAAAATATTTAAAATATAAATTAAATTTTCTAGAACGAAAGGAAGAATTAGTTCAACTGGTACAAAAGACACACCATATACCAAAACCATTTCACAATGAGATGTATGTATCCTAGTCACATTATCATTAGGTAAAGAAAAAATTCTCTGGGTGGCCACACAATGTGACCAAATCATTTTTAAGCAGTCAAATTATCAGTCTGATCTTAGTTTTCTCTACCACAATATTCAACGTTGGAAAGTAGTAGGAAAAAATGGCTGTGAAGACCTGAAAGACTTAAGGTATGATCCAATAATTTTCCACTCACAGTTTTGAACAAGCAAAACAGAAATATTGCTATGAGCTCACCTTGAAGAACTGACATGAGTAATAATTTTTGCCAAACAGGAAAGAATGGGAAGCTATAGCAAAATGATTAGAAGATAATATTGAATCTACTTATCTAAAACATGTGGGGGAGCAGGATTATAAAACATATAAATGTTATAGATCCTGAAAGTATAATAATCTAACAAAATAGGCAAGAGAAAAAAGAAGGTTGGAAAATTTTTTAAATGTAAAATTATTTTTCTTACAGTTAGTTGAAAAGCTGTATTACTTAAATGTGATTAATTAGAGACATTTCAGCTTATTTAATAACACATATACATTAAGAAATACAACACTGTCAACTAAATTGAATGTGGAGAATGAAGGGTACTGAGAGAAATATCCTAACATAATCATTCCTCCTTCTAGAGAATAAACAGTAAAATATAGACCATAGAGGATTTTATACAAATTTCTAGCTTAGGGATATCCAGTTTAAAGATACCTTTAAAGAAACACAAACTAGGGGCACCTGGGTGGCTCAGTTGGTTAAGCGACTGCCTTCAGCTCAGGTCATGATCCTGCAGTCCCGGGATCAAGTCCCACATCGGGCTCCCTGCTCAGTAGGGAGTCTGCTTCTCGCTCTGCCTGCCTCTTTGCCTACCCATCTCTGTCTTTCAAATAAATAAATAAAATCTTAAAAAAAAAAAAAAAAAAAACAAACAAAAAAAAAAAAAATTGAAAAAAAATCCTAAAAAAACAAAAAAAATAAAAAAAAAGAAAAAAAGAAAAAAAAAGAAACACAAACTACATGGGGTGCCTGGGTGGCTCAGTGGGTTAAGCTTCTGCCTCTGGCTCAGGTCATGGTCTCAGGGTCCTGGGATTGAGCCCCGCATCGGGCTCTCTGCTCAGAATATGAGCCTGCTTTCTCTCCTCTCTCTCTGCCTGCCTCTTTGCCTACCCATCTCTGTCTTTCAAATAAATAAATAAAATCTTAAAAAAAAAAAAAAGAAACACAAACTATAAAACAAAATATTGAAAAAATATCCTATACAAACTAAAAGTATGATATAAAAGGACATAACAAAATTCTATCAATCATACCAACATATTGTAGGGTTAAACTCAACTATTATATATAAAAGAAGCTAACAAATTAAAAAACAAAGTGAAACCCAAGCATATGTTGACTCCAAGAGAACTTGAAACACACACACAACCACACACATTCATTCACACACATACACAATCAACTACACAAAACCCTCATTATATGCCAAAGCAGTCGAATCAGTAGAGATAGAATTTTCTTATAGCCATCTAATAAAATGAGAAATGAACAAAACAATGAGAAAAAAGACCTAAAAAATGAAAATTAACAACTAACTTTCTCTTCAAAAACATGAATCAAAGATAAAATTCAAAATGGAAATTATGGAATATACAGAAAAATATGAGTGTTAGAATAATTACTTAGCAAAACTCCTGGGGCTATACCCGGGAGAGCCTAGATGAATATTCCTACCTTAAATATTCATATTCAATTACAAAATTAAATAAACAATTACATATTAAGTACTTTGAAAAAGAATAACACAAAAGCCCAAGGAAAGCTGAATTGAGGAACTGATAAAAATACAAGTTGAGATAAAATTGCATGAAAATATTAGAAATCCTGTTGAAAATATCAATAAAATAATAAACCATTAACTAAATAAAGTTTTAAAAAAGATTCATGTGAAATTATTTAGCTCAAGTCTATGAAAATACATTTTAAAACTTGGATTAAATGATTCATATTTTAGAAAAAATAACTTATTAAAAGTTACCAGAAAAAATAGACTACCTAAAGCAATCAACATGGAAAAGATGAAGGATGCTGTCAGACTGTTACCATTGTACAAATGACATGTGATGGTTATACCAGAAATTCTACCAAACTGGAGCAGTGGTTCCAACACCTGGAGAGCTTATTAAAGCACAGATCAGTGCCCCTAACACCGGAGATTCTAATTCACATTTCTGGGATGAGGCCGTGAATTTGTATTTCAAAAAAGTTTCTACATCAGTGGCTCTCAGCAGGTGGAGTTTGGTTCACCAGGGGACATCTGTCAATGTTTGGAGACATTTGTTATTGCAGTTACCATGTGGGAGGGTGCTAATGTCAAGGTAGATAGAAGCCAGAGATGTTGCACAGGAGAGTCCCCACAACAAAGAATAACCCAGCCCAAAACGTTCCCAGGTCTGAAGTTCTGGGTATTGCTAATTCTGTTGGTCTCTAGACCACACTTTGAGCAGTGCTGTTCTAGAGTGCAAGTAGACACAGTTTCTTTCAAGAATCAGATGGCAAATACTTCAGGCATAGTGCTCCACATAGAGTCTCAGTCACACATTCTTTGTTTATTTTTGTAACCCTTTAAAAATATAAAAATGTATTCTTAGCTCGTAGTCCTTACCAGAACAGATCCTTCTGAGAATAATAGGTACACAAATTTGTTGTGTGATACAAATACAAAGAACAGAAATTCTTCCATAATGTGAAAAAATACATCTTTCTTAGTCTTAAAACTAATCATCAAAATTAATTACAAATTCTAGCAGGCCATTAAGATCAGGGAGAAAAACAGGATCTTCACTACCACCACTGTTCTTTTACACTTTCTAGTGATGATAGCCCATATAATTATACACGAGAAATAAATGATTCTTCTAGAGGTTGACAAGCAGCAGCGGAGTTGAAACTAGCTGGATGACCACTACATCTGTGTTTTGCTTTGTAGGGCACTATAGAAGCTGAATTTCCTAATAGGCAATTCCGTATGATTGAGTTCTACAGGTAGAACATGGATAGAAGTGAGGCAGACTAATTCCAAGTTTGCTTAATAAAAACATTCCAAGTGATTCTGGTTCTTTCTTCCCATGTCTGCCAGCTGAGGGCAGAGAATTCAATGCAGAATTCTAAGGCCTGAGAACAGGGGTTGGCAAACTGTGGTTCACGGGCCAAATCTGGCCCGCTGCCTAAGTTGTAAATTCAGTTTAATTGCACAGCCATGCCTCAACATTTACGTATTGTCTGTGGGGGCTTTCAAGCTACAACAACAGTTGAGTAGTTGCAAGAGAGACTGTATGGTCAGCAAAGCTTAAAATATATGGTCAGCAAAGCTTAAAATATTTACTGTCTGGCCCTTTATGGAAACAAATTTTGACAACCCTTGTCTTCAGATGATAGAAATAGAAAATTGAAGATACCTATGTCCCTGAATTACTTTTTGGGTATGGTCACCCCACCCCTTCATACTGCATTGGACCATATTGCAAAATAAAATTTTATTTTGTTAAGCCACTGAGATTTAGTGCTTATTTAGAAGCCAGTTAGTGTTGGAGGTGTCTGGGTAGTTCATTCAGTTAAGTGTCTGCCTTTGGCTCATGTCCTGATCTCCGGGTTCTGGGATTGAGCCCTGTGTCAGGCTCCCTACTCAAGAGGAGACTGTTTCTCCCTCACCTCCCTCCTAGTGATCTCTCTCTATCACAAATAAATAAATAAAATCTTAAAAAAAAAGAAGCTAGCTAGTGTTAACTACCTTGGGAAGGTAAAATTATGAGCAGATATAATTGGTTACCTCTAATATTCAAGAGAATCAACTGAAAATTTATGCAAAGTGAGGAGGGTTTATATAAAGGCAGATGGTTACAAAATTAATTAAAAGAATCGATAGTACCTATCTATCTATTTAAACAATCACCAGTAATGGTTTAGAAAACTCTCAAGCATGCAACAGAAGTAAGACATACCTACACTAAATTTGACCTGAAATGTGGAAACTCTATTTGAATAAAACTTTAAAACATTACTTGGAGATACCAAAAGTAACTAGGACATATGTTATCTTGATTAAACTTATAACTATAATATAGATGTCAAGTCTCACTAAGTTGACTCAGAATAATAACTTATTTCCAATAATAATAATGTCATGGGATTGTTTCCCCCCAACTACACAGGTTTATTCCATTCTTTATACAGAAATACCAACAGGAAAAAGTAACTAGGACATAGACATTATAACTTTCCCCAAAATAAATGCTATATGGATCAATGAAGTTAAAATGAAAAATAAAACATAAAAGTTCTAGAAGAAACTATGGGAAACTACTTTTAATAATCTCAGAGTGTAGAAGACCTTCCCAAGCATGATGCAAAATCATTAACCCATCCTAAAAAAGAAACGATTAAAAATTTCAACTCAATAAATTCTACCAATATCTCTTTCTCTCATATATACATGTGGAGGCACACACACACACACACGTGTGCATGTACATACACATATCCATGTATGTATGTATATATGTGTATGGGTTAGTATTAGCACTGTGAAATGTAAAAAAAATCTTAAAATATTTTCTCACCAATCAGATTGCCAAAAATAAAAAAAAGTTTGCTAACACACAATGTTGGAGAGAGAGTGAATTAAAGATACTTTTATACATTGCTAGTAGTGGTGTAAATTGGCAAAATTTCCATAGATAACAATTTTCAAATTATTTACCATAATTAAAAATCACTTGAGAAGTTGTATATATGCCAAATGTTGCATAAGTATTATTTATAATAGCAGAAAGTTGGAAACAATCAAAATGCCTGTCAATAGAGGACTGATTAAATAAATTGGGGTATAGCCTTATAATATAATCCTATGTAGCACCTATGAAAATGAAGAAGTACTTGTGTGTATATGCACACATACAAACTCAAAGACATATTTTTATGAGAAAGAAAAACAAAGAATAAAATCTGTAGTTTGCTGCATCTTTATAAAAAAGATGAAAAATACTTGTGTGTGTCTGTGTATACACTAAATAGCTCTGGAAAAATATATAAAGAAGTAGTAACTAAGGTTGTCTCTCAAGGGCAACTGGGTGGCTGAGGAACAGAAATAGGAGGGAAATATTTCACCCTATGCTCTTTTGAATATTTAAATTTTTACTTTAAAAATTCTAAATATGGGGGCACCTAGGTGGCTCAGTTAGTTAAACATCCGACTCTTGATTTTGACTCAGATCATAGTGTTGGGTTGTGAGATCAAGCCCCAATCAGGCTCCACACTGGGTGTGGAGTCTGCTTGGGATTCTCTTTTCTCCCCCTTTCCCTCCACCTCTCCCCCTACCGACACGCGCTGGCTCTCTCTCTCTCTCTCAAAATGCTAAATATGCCTGTATATTCATATGTAAATCAATCTAGATAAATCTATATCTGGATATACAGATATACTTAACATTTAGGTATATTTAACATAGAGCTATAAAAAATATATTTTAAAATAGATATATGTAAGTTGCTGTGTTTAACGCAGATATATAAATACATGAAAACTGTTGTGCTTTCCTCTGACCCAGTAGTATATAAGTAAAGGCCAAGGTTTATTTCTTTGAATCTGGGATTTAGAGAAAAACACTTTATTTCCAGAAAGGAGTGAAAATACAAATAGGCAAAGGAGGGAGCCTTTGCAAAACTGGAAATAGAGGAAATAATGCCAAAAAAGTGACTTATCACCTTTATTCTTTTAGGATTTTATTTACTGAGAGACACAGAAAGAGCATGAGCATAAGCAGGAGGAGGAGCTGAGGGAGAGGAGAAGCAGACTCCCCATTGAGCAGGGAGCCCAAGGCGGGGCTCAATCTCAGGACTCCAGGATCATGACCTGAGCAGAAGGCAGAAGCTTAACCAACTGAGCCACCGAGGTGTCCTGACTTAATGCCTTTTTATCTATTTCTGTAGGCCTTATAATTTATACAAACTCATAGCCAAGAAGGGAATTAGAGCTAATAATATTTAGAGGCTCTAAACATTAGAAATATCTAAAATATTATAAATAAGAAACTCATAGTAAGAAGTCATGACAAACTACTAAAATTAATCTTTTCTTTCAAAGGTCAGACATCACAAACACACACACACACAAAATTCAGTGAAGCTAGAATCCACCAGTTCTTTGAAACACATAGACGAGGCTTTACATAACTGCCTGTCAACCATTCCAATCACAATATTAACTGTTTGGAAATTTCAGGAAAGCTGTTGCTAAGAAAACTTCAAATCCTTTATTTGAAATATGCCTCTCAGCTGCTGGATTAATATAGTTTTGTGACTTTGGTTTTGGGCTGGAAAATGAGATGAGGAACTCAATGATGCAGAAAAGGCATAAAAGTTTCCCTTCCTTTAAAGGTACCAGTTTGTGGTTATTAAAACTCTGAGCTCTCCATGAGTCTGATCTGCTTTGAGGCACATAATTTCTAAAAAATTATGCATCCTTACAGCATCAGAGAAACACATATACACAAATTAGATTTTGTCCAAAACCAGCCAAAGACACTGCCTTGGAATTAACCCTCTAATAATGATTTTTTCCAATAAGATATATAACAGAAACAATATTCTCAATGAGCACATAGTCTTGCATGTTTACATGAACTGAAAACACTTAGTGACTAATGAAATAGACCCCATCAGTTGCCTAAAATTTTCCTTAATTCTTTGTGAGAATTCCCACATTAATTATTAATTAGCAATTAATACTAGAAGGTGTAATCACTGTATGCCTTCTACAAGGTTACAGTTGCTTAAAATTTTCATAATTACAACATAGTTAATTCTAAATCATGAGTTTCATATTCTCAATTAGTATTTTTGTTATCAAAAATAACATCTAGCAATTTTAAAGAATGATATGAGCAATGACCTATCTCAAGTCAACTCTGAACTGTGGAAAAGATTCAGGATACGCAAACCAAGGAAGCAAAATGGTACCCTGGGGAGCTTTAGCTACTTCTGTTCATGTAAACTGAATATTAAATTTCATTTGTGATTACTGAATGTGAAGGAAATCTCTCCACAGTTATTATTTTTTTCAGTAATCCCTCATAATAATATCATTTAATTTTTATCTTCATTTTAAGAAGAGTTTCAGCTAAGACATGTTTTGCAGATAAAATATATTAAAATCAATAACCTAAAAGCAATAAAACTGAGGGGAATGGGAAATGAGGGAGGAAAAACAAAATAAAATATGAAAAAGTGACAGTTTTTATATAACAAATGTACACCTGGAATAAAGGTAAAGCACACCATTTTCTTTTAATGACACTGAAGAGAAATTTTTCTATGGGTCATATTGAGAATAAAATGGAAATAAGAAACACATCTTTACAATAAACACACTGACAAGTTAGTTTTCATAGGCCTTTATCTTATGTCTCTACATATAGTTAGGCACATAGAATCAAGTCAAATTAGATTTCAACAAAAACAATGCTGTGATGGGGAAGGAGGGCCATCTATTAACAAGTATCTATGTGAATTTTTGATGGCCTCGAAATTTAATCACAGGATCAATGAGAGATTTTTAATAATAACAGAATTATATAGGATATTATCAAAAGAAGTTCATTTACGTGCTTTAAAGGCATGGGAAATTCAGCCCAGAGCATCATATAATAAAGAGCAATGGATCAAAAGTGTATGATTTGCTCTGTGGTTGGTGCTTAGGCTCCAAATCAGTGGACCAAGCATGGCTCCTGGTTGGCCCGGAATGGATGGCCCTGAGAAAAGTAGGACTATGCTGGAGGTAACAGAGTTCAACCTCCTAGGGCTGAACATGATAAAGCTGGTCAACATTGGGTCAAGGTTTGGGGAGTGCGGACATAGACTTGAGAACATTATTTAACCTAAAAAGTCCTCATGGTAGTAGTTTGTCCCATGGTTATTTGTCTCCTTCTTATATAAGACTGTTTACCTCCTTTTTCAAAAGATAGAATGAAGTATGTTCAGCTACTTTGCATTTCAGTCAATAAAATGTCTGCTCTTACAAAATAAATTGGTGAACTAAAGACTGAAACAGATTTTTCCTAGTCTTTTCCTACTATATTCCATTTCACCTCTGTGTCCCCCATATAGACGTCAGTCTTCTCTCCAGTTTTTGCCTCTACTTCAGTGTATCATAGAGTAATGAGGTGGCTTGCATTGAACTTTCTCATTATTTTTTCCTGTTTCTCAAAAGAATATAAAGACATATCCCTCATCAGTTCTGGAATTTCTATTAATTTTCTATGGTTTTCCTGTGTACTTTAAAAAAATTATTTATTTGAGAGAGAGAGCACAAGATGGAGGGGCTGAGGGAAGGGGAGAGAGAATCTCAAGTGACTCCATGTTAAGCACGGAGCTGCCCAGGGGAATCCATCTCATGATGTTAAGATCTTGACCTGAGGTAAAACCAAGAGTCAGATGTGTAACTGATTGTACCACCTAAGTGCCCCTTTCCTGTGTACTCTTAATTACCCAACAGTCTGTATTCCCAGTAGTTCTATTATTTTCTCAAAAGTCATAATAATTTTAATATTGAGTCTGATGGTTTTTTATTCAATGGTTACCACAGGAACTAATCCAAAAGTATAGGACAGGAGTTGGATCTCATGTTTTCAAGTCCAGAGTAGGTAAACAAATATCCCTTTGTCTACTAGGATATATAGAACTCATTCTGTTCAGGAGTTCTGCGGCACATGAAATACCTCTCAAAGGCCTCTCTATATTACAATACGTTAAATGACCTCCTCCATGAAATCAATGAAACAATATGCAGCCAATGAACTATACTTAGTCAATCTAATCAGATACCTTTGATTAATTATAAGTATGCTGTGCTTCAGTTCTGCAAGCATATTTACTTGGGCTTCCTTGTTTATACTATATTTTCTCTCCCTGGAATAATTAAAAATTGCCTTTCCTATCAAAATTCTGCCATCTCCCATCTGTGAAACTTAGTGATCAAAATATTTAAAGTAATGGCACTCTTCAGAACTACACAATTTTATCAGTTGTTCTTTAATGAGTAATCACATATGGCCTTCCATTCTTTTCATAGTTGCTTATATCCATTCTTATTTCCCTTATCAGAATATAATCCTTTTGATGAAGGCATCCATTATTAATCTTCATATCCCCTAAGAATGCTTAACATCATGCCTGTATTATCAGGTCATTCAATTCTTGGTGAATGAATGAAGATTTCCAGTGTCCACATAAATCATGTAACAATTCCAACAAATTATTAATTAATACAGCAAAACTCATTGGGCTGGGTTCATTAGAGTCATTTAGATGTAAACTAATCAATGATAAGAAAGCACTGCTTTTTTTCAATATCTTCCCTTCCTTTAGGATATTATATGAACAAATATTCATAAAAAACTTTAGGAGTCCATAAATGTAAAGCTTAAATTAGCCATTGCAAAAGAAATCACTTTTCCATATGGAACATACATGGGTATACCCAAGGCAATTCATCTAGACATGATCCCAAACTCCCTCCTTTGTAAGCACTGAATATTTATAAATATTGTTACAATTTAATTTTTATAACTTTAAAAGGTAGATATCCTTTATTCTATCATATTGATAAGGAAATTAAACCCAGAGATGTTATTACATAGATGCCCAAAATCACACAACTAGTCAGTGATAATAGTGAGATCCCACCTCCTTAGCTTCCATCATTTTATGTCAGTGGAATAAAGAAGACATTTTAGGGGGGCCACCTGGGTGGCTCAGTGGGTTAAAGCCTCTGCCCTCAGCTCGGGTCATGATCTCAGGGTCCTGGGATCGAGCCCTACATCGGGCTCTCTGCTCAGCGGCGAGCCTGCTTCCTCCTCTCTCCCTCTCTGCCTGCCTCTGCCTAGTTGTGATCTCTGTCAAATAAATAAATAAAATCTTTAAAAAAAAAAAAAAACAAGAAGAAGAAGAAGACATTTGGGGACCTAAGACTATTTTGTTTTCTTCTAGAAGACTGTATTTTTAATTAAAAAAATATTTATTCATTTGTTTGTTCATTTATTTATTTTGAGAAAGAGAGGGCAAACAGGAGGTGGTAGAGGGGTTGAGGGAGAGGGAAAGAGAGAATCCCAAGCAGGCTCCATGCCCAGAATGGAGGCCATTGCTGGGTTCAATCTCAACATTCAGAGATCGTGACCCGAGCTGAAATCAAGAGTCAGGTGCTAAACCCACTGAGCTGCCCAAGCGCTACCTAGAAGAGTGTGGCTCAGTGAATAGAGATGAAAGAGTTCTTTACTGCTTTACCTCAGTTTCATCTATATAATCTGATTATATGTTCTGCCACTGGAGTTTTCTAAAGAAAATAATTGTATGCTTAAAAACATAAGAAATATGGTTGAGTTTCATTCTTTTACACATAGCTGTCCAATTTTCCCAGCACCATTTTTGAAGAGGCTGTCTTTTTTCCATTGAGTATTTTTTCCTGCATTGTTGAAGATTATTTGACCATAGAGTTGAGGGTCCATATCTGGACTCTCTACTCTGTTCCACTGGTCTGTGTTTCTGTTTTTGCACAGTACCATGCTGTCTTGGTGATCACAGCTTTGTAGTAAAGCTTGAAAACAGCCAATGTGATGTCCCCAGCTTTAGGAAACAAGTGTTGGAGAGGATGTGGAGAAAAAGGAACCTCTTACACTGTTGGTGGGAATGCAAATTGGTACAGCCACTTTGGAAAACAGTGTGGTGATGCCTCAAAAAATTAAAAATAGGGCTACCCTATGACCCTGCAATTGCACTAATTGGTATTTACCCCAAAGATACAGATGCAGTGAAAAGAAGGGCCATCTGTACCCCAATGTTCATTGAAGCAGTGTCCACAACTGCCAAACTGTGGAAAGAGCCAAGATGTCCTTCAGAAAGAATGAATACCCAACTTTTGTATCAACACAGATGGCACTGGAGGAGATTAAGCTGAGTGAAATAAGTCAAGCAGAGAAAGTCAATTATCATATGGTTTCACTTACTTGTGGAGCATAAGAAATAACATGGAAGACATTAGGAGAAGGAAAGGAAATGTGAATTGGGGTAAATCAGAGGGGGAGAGGAACCATGAGAGACTGTGGACTCTGAGAAACAAACTGAGAGTTTTGGGGGGGAGCGGTGGGGAGGTGAGCTTCATAGTGGGTATTAAGGAGAGCACTGGGTGTGGTGCATAAACAATGAATCTTGGAACACTGAAAAAATGAAATATAAATAAAAATAAAAACAGAAGAAGAAAATAAAAATCCAGACTTCTTATTCCAATTTTAAGTTTGGTCCCCTTGTGTTTTCCATTTTCACTTTTTTCCCCCAAATGCATAATAATGCTTTATCTCCTCTGTTTCTCACAAGAAAGATATAAGGATAAAGTGATTCTGAAGGGCACATAGAAAATATTGATTAGTACTATACTGTATTTAAAATTCTATGGTTATGTGTGCCTAAATGTTTACATTAAAATTTGGGGATATTATAACAGAAGTCATATGGTTTTGGGACGAAAAGGCATATGTGTGGAGACCTAATCATCTGGATTCAATTCCTGGCTTTTTTACTCATGAAGCTAATTAGTTAACTCTTCTGAGTCTTAGTTTTCTTGATGGTAAAATGGAGATGACAATATACATCTTATGACGGTGATATGAGAATTACACGAGGTTATGTCTATAAAGCACTTGTTTCCGTATCTAGTACAGAGGAGGCAATTAATAAAGGTAAGGTATTCTTACTTCTTGTGGACAATTACATTATTTTTCTTAATTCTTTACTTCTCTCTCTTTCTTTGCCATGCAAGTCTGATTACCCTTTCTTGAACTTAGGCTTTAACTAATGGGATGTTACAGACATGAGGCAAACCGACACTTGATACACACTTGTATTATTGAGTTTTTCCTTCTGGAATTACCAAGCACAGGTCAAGCCCCCAAGTAGCCCACAGTCCAAGGAAGAGAAAAGGCACGTGGAGTAAATCTGATTCCACCTGCAATTTACAATCTAGCCTAGCCAAGCCCAGCCTCCAGCAGCCAACTGAAAATCCAACGTGAAAGTAACGATTAATGACTGTTGTAAGACATTGAGCAACACTATAGAAAATGGTACTTAGAATGAAGCCTCGAATTAAAGTACTACTGGGCAAAAATCCTAATATATGTAGCACCGACTTTCAGGTCAGGTGGTGAGAGACAATAAACTATAATAGGAAGCTAGAAAAATAGGGGACATTTCAGGTAGTGGTAAAATATTTGGTAAAAATGTTGCCTCTGATTACTTGGAGACAGAAAATACACTTACTACATTCATAAACCCAGCCAAATAGATTTCTGGTGAGAATATTTAAAAAATGAGCAAGCTTCTGCTACATGTATTTGCCAGAGTGTTACAAGAAATAGACAATCTCAGCAAACAACAGACTGGTTTGCAAAAAGAATTGAGAGGACATATGGTGAGCCCAAAATGCTGGGTTTTGTACTGGACAGGAAAACAAAAATTTCTCATTTCTAGCCTTGTCAGTCAGTAAAAACATCATTCAATGAAAGTATGACTTGGGTGGGGGGGAATCAAAACATAAATACATGTGACTATCTATCATAGTGCCTGACACTTGGAAGCAATAAGTTTACAATCTCTTATATTATAACAGGGCTGGTTTCATGCAGCAGAATATTATAAAGCAGTTAAATGAACTAAACACTAAATGTATCAACATGGATAAAATTTTAAAATAATAAAGCTAAATGATAAAAACAAGCTATGAAAGGAGATAGAGACAATGAGGGGACTTAGTAAACTTTTAATATGAACCTAGTGTATGTTTTAAGGATACACATGTATGTGGAAATAGGCAAAAGCATGCATGGATAGTAAACACACTAACTTCAGGAGAGCAGTTAATTCCAACACGAAAAGGAGGGATAAAGATAATGATTTTGCTGCATTATAACATTTTATTCCTTTAAAAAACGCTGTCTGAAAAAAAAACGGCAAAATGTGAATTCTGTTAAACAAAGGTGGTCCATACATGGTTATCTTTTTAAATAAATTGGCTTACTTTTCTGAGTTTCTGAAATCTTTCATAATTAAAAACTAAAAATAATATTCAACAGAAAAGCAATGAAAGCTTTCCTCTAGGTATATAGCTTCAGACTAGTTCTTCATACATGAAAAAAAAAAAAAAAAAGAGAGATACTATTTAAAGACTGAATTACCCATTTTGCTACTTGGATCATCTTGCTGTACCTTGGTGTTATAATGCAACTTTCAGAACCCCAAAATGGGGTCTAGAAATTAATATATTGTCCCTTGCATTGTGTGTGTTTGTGTGTGTATGAATGCAATGAAAGAGAACCCAATTTACCTGTTTGTTTGCCTGAGTAGCCACCAAGGAAAAAAAATATATAATCCTAATTTCTTGCACCAGTTACTTTTGAAGGGTATCTTACCACTGCATGCAAACAATTACAACACTGGTACTGAAACAGAACCTGGAGTAGAATACAGGTCAGGGAGGGGGTTATAATTAAATATCTGAATGAAGAAAGAAATACTGTCTGCCACAGAAAGCCAGGTGAGAGTTTAAAAACAAGCAAGGGGTGCCCAGGTGGCTCAGTCAGTTAAGTGGCTACTGCCGGCGCAGGTCATGATCTTGGGATCCTGGGATCGTGTCCCACGTGGGCCTCCCTGCTCAGTGGGGTGCCTGCTTCTCCCTCTCCTCCACATTCCTGCTCTCTCTCTCTCTCTCTCGCTATCTCTGACTCTCTCCATCAAATAATAAAATCTTTTTTTAAAAAAAGTAAAAACAAGCAAGTTGTTGTGTTCACCTGTCTCCTGCATATCCCGTCAAGTTTCAACAAGTAAGCAGCACGTATTTTCATCAGACATTTCATCAGACATCTCACTCTGCGTTTTCTGAGACTCATGTACCTGCACTGTTTTCGAAAGAACATTTTGAGAGGAAGCAATCAGGTCAAGGAAGCAGGGGGAGGTGGCAGGGATGGGGATGACCATTAAACAGCTCAAGTGTTGAGTAACCAATTTTTATAATGTTAATGAATAAATCCAAATATCTCCATAAACTGGAAAAAAAAAAGTTTTTAAAAGCTAAATGCAATTTCTAAAGCTCTAAAAATGCAGTTTTTAAGGCCATTTCCCTTAGGTGGTTAATTGTCTTGGCATCCAGTGGAGATGCGTGCTTATTATTACGCAAGGACTTTAATTTACCCAACATGATGGCAAGAGTGTTTCATGCCCATTAGTTTATGCACACAAAAACTTTAGGCAAGTTTTCTTTTTATTTGGAAATTTATCTTCCCAAGTGCCTCTATTTATAAGGTCACATTGGACAATGAAGAATTGGATAATGCAAAATATTCACTTATACTGACCTATAAGATTAGTTCCCATTCAAATAGTATCCTCAGCTTACCATACAGTAGTAGCACACGACTGCAAATATGATTTGTTCTACGTTAGATGAAATACACTTATATAGCCCTGCACTTTTAAGATAAGTCCTAATAAAATGTATTCATTTATTATTTATTACAAAATTGAATCCCTTAAAATGGATTCGCTTTCTTCTATTTTCCATTTTCTTTCATTAAAAGCATGCTCTGTCTTATTATAATTCTTAGATGAATAAACTGATGTCAAAAGGCAGTCTGTCTCGATTTTTCTCATACCCAGAGAACACCACACCAACAGCTTGGACACATCCAGGTCTAACGGATTTCAATTTCATGCTTTCACCCACTGTGCCGTTTTAGTCTCCAAGGGAAAATAAGAGCCCCCATACCTGAAGCACAGCGGTAGAGGGTTGTGGAGACACACTGACAGTAAGAGTCTTGGTGAATGGGAATGGAAACCTTGGGAACTACTAGCAAACACAAGACCTTTGAAAATGGGAACATGCATTCACTAGGGTAGCAAGAATACACAAGAGAAACAAGTATCCTGCTTTTTTCCTCAAGAAGCTGGAAACCAGTTTGACAGAGTGATTTGGATATTGTTTCAACTCAGCCTCCCCCATCTCAGAATCTTTGCAACTGATCTATTTCAGCCAAATCCACTAAAATGTATCAGTTTGGCTCAATAATCCATGCGTGCTTTCTAAGGAATAAACACCCTAGAGCATAGTGTTCTGTTACCCTTCCAATTCAATACAACAATGCAAACACTGCTGGACCTGATCAATAACTCAACCCAGATTTGGTCCATGCCCTCAAGGTGCTCACAAAGATATACAATGCTCATTAAACTGTACTATGCCCCAACCACTAAGAGGTCTAGAAATAGCCGTTGTGAAATGGCTAGAAATTCGGTAAGCTACTGTGAGAAGATGCAGTTATCAAACTGCATTTACACTGCAGAGTGCCAGAGTGCAAAGCAAGAATCTCTTTTCCCGTACATAACCCAACTGAAAACTTTGTCATCCTGCAAAAACAGAAGTTGCTGTGGCACGGTCCTCCTTATTGTAATGGAAATAGCAGTGAGGGAAGACACACAAAGGAGCAGCACTCATGTGAGCAGAGAAGTAAAAACATCCCCAGATTTGGGCGCCTGGGTGGCTCAGTGGGTTAAGCCGCTGCCTTCGGCTCAGGTCATGATCTCAGGGTCCTGGGATCAAGTCCCGCATCGGGCTCTCTGCTCAGCAGGGAGCCTGCTTCCCTCTCTCTCTCTCTGCCTGCCTCTCCATCTACTTGTGATTTTCTCTCTGTCAAATAAATAAATAAAATCTTTAAAAAAAAAAAAAAAACATCCCCAGATTAACTTTCTGTTTAAGTAAGAGCATGTATTTTCTAGAACATGTTAAAAGGGAAATAAAGCGGCTTGAGAAGTTGATACATATTGGACTAACAGTGAACTTGAAGCATTTGCCCAAGCAATGACAAAAAGCTAGTCCTGAAACAAAGTAACACTTCCCTCCCAGAAATTCCTGGGGCACAGGAGGAGGGAGTATCAATTGGATTGGCCCAACAGAAATGCTCCAGATTAGAACAGAAATACCATCATTTTCCCACTGGCTGATGGGGGTCACAAACTCAGTTGATAGCAGCACCCCAGCATATGCTAGCAATTTTATTCTATGTTTAACAAAATAGAAAATTGAGTAGGGTTTCATTTCAGAGTGAGGACTTACTTAACTCCTAGTTAAGTGATAGCAAATATTATTCTAACGCCTATTACATGCTAAACACTTTTCTAAGCCTTTAATATAAATAATTTCTTTTAATTTTTACAATATCTTTATATTCCTAACTCCTCACACTGAAACTAAACCAATGATCTATTATTAAAAGAGAATGGATAAATATTTTGTGATACATTCTTACAGATTTATAAGCATTACACATTATTCAGCCCTATAAACAGAATTAACTGCTTACTTAAATGAAAACATGTGAACACGTGGCTCTCAAAAACATTACATTGAGAAAAAGAGATAGACATCAAAGTGCACATTGTGATTTATTTCATTTTTATGAAGTTGTGCCCCTGCCAAACTGAAGGATGTTAATAGAAATTAAAACAGAGCCTACATGGGGTGCTGAGGTGGATATACAAATAATTTATTTGATCGTCACAAGAATCCTTTGCCATAGGTAATATTATTATTTTCAGTTGACAGATGGGAAATCTGAGCCACGCAGAGGTGAAGTAACAGGTTAAAGGTCCTGGGTATGGGTAGTAGGTCAGGGTGACAGGGTTCAAATTAAGCTGTCCGGCTCCAGAGTCCATCTCTTAACACTAAAGAAAATCCTCAGCTTCGATTATGTTAATGAATTCATATCAAAGAATACCTAGTGAGTACTGTCAGCCAGGTGCTGTAATGAACATATGGCCACAGAGAAGAATACAGCTGTGTACGTGTTTATACGTAACTCATCAGCATGAGATGTCTCACAGGTGAGACTATATCCGTGACATGAGTGCAGGGCACAAAAGGAGTGGTCAGCGTATTATAAACTGGCTATTTGCCCAACTATACAGCACTCAACTTTGTCACTCCTATTGACAAAAATAGGGAAACATGAAGCGATTGTCATCCCTTTAAAAATTCCTTATTCACATGTCTTATTTATGTCCTAAAGTGTTACATATTACAACAGTCTCCCCTCTCCTCCCTCCACTGTTCTCTGCCTTCCTGTCTCTTTCCTTCCTTCCTTTCTTCCTGCTTAAATCAAGTCATATTTTTTTAATATACCCTAGAACAATGCATTTTCTGCTCATTCATTATGAACAATGCAATAGGATCTGTTAAAGACCAAAAAAAGGACTTTCTATAGAATACATCTTTAAATAGATTTTTAAAATATTCTCTTCATTCTTAACTTCCCCCTACCCCGACACATTTTACAGCTTCCTTTATATAACTGCAGACCCATCAACAGTAAGAGGCACACCTGTACAAACAGCATGGCCCAGAGCTCTGCAGCCAGCGCCAGGCATCGTGCCTTCTCGGATTCCACCTCACTCCAACCCCATCAACACCTGAGGGAAAGCACACCACGCGGGGACCAGATCCCAAGGAACTTGGCCCAGGGTGGCCACCGCTCCAACACTGGGGCCGATGAAGATGTGTCCAAACCAATGTTTGACAGGTTTAGAGAACTTTTCTTTTCCTCACTTAGAATTTAAAATTCATCTCTGAGTGGCTGTGTTATATGTGAATAGAGACAAATCTACACAGAGAGAGAGCTAGGAAGAGATTGAAAAGAACCAAATTTACTCAAGATTTTAGGGAAGGAGTACAGACCACAAATGTATGACCTTTTTTTTTTTTTTTTAAGATTTTATTTATTTATTTGTCAGAGAGATAGAGAGAGTACAGGCAGGCAGAGAGGCAGGCAGAGGCAGAGGGAGAAGCAAGCTCCCCGAGGAGCGAGGATCCCAGTGTGGAACTCGATTCCAGGATGCTGGGATCATGACCTGAGCCGAAGGCAGCCGCTCTACCGACTAAGCCACCCAGGCATCCCTATATGACCTTTTAGACTGTGTGAATTTCTTTTTTCTTTTCTTTACTTTACTTTTCTTCTCTGACATTTTTTACTTTTTCGGGAGCATCTTTATAATTAAAAGAGACTTAAATGTGCTTTGATGCAGAGTGCACAGCTCTCTGTAAGGACTGTGGTGATTTATGTTTCATTAGTTCCATTTAGACAGAATGAAAGATTTTAGGGAATCTTTCTGGCTCTGAGGGAGATTCTGTTCTCATTCCTCCTATTTATAACATCTTCTCCATCTCCAAAGGGAAAACTCCCTTAGGCAGAGGAAAGAAAACTCAGGTCCTCTTTACAGAAGGCAAATGGAACTTTATAGGACCAAGCTTCAAGATACTGAAGATCCCTTCTGTGTTTGTGAAGCCCTTTCCCATAGGGCCTCTCACAACCCAGGGAAGGAAACAAGGCATTTAGTGTTATGGTCTCTCACATCCTCCGAGATCTTCTCAAATGTCATCTTATCCGTCTTTCTTTGGCAACTCTTTATAAAAACAGCAATCATCTTCCACCCTACCCTCCGGCCCTTCCTATCTCCTTGCTGATTTAAGTTTTCATTGAAGCATTTAACTCCATCTGGCATATTACATATTTATATACTGATATGTTGTCACTCTCAGTCTACTAGAATGAGAAGAGTGACTTTGTTTTGTTCACTGGCCTATCCTTAGGGCTTGGAATAGTGCCTGTGAGACTTTGTCCATGTGTGTTGAATGAATGAATAATGAATGAATGAGTAGAATACCAGGGCTCAGAAGAATGTGATGTGCTTAAATTATAAAACTAATTGGTGGTAGACTCTGGACTCCAACTCTGATCTTGAAAATCTGTATCTTAAACTCTTTCTGTAGAAATCCTAAGTGTCCCTTTGCAGCCTGGTGCTATGTCCCAAAGAGGGAAGATATTTGGTACATAGTACGCTCTCAGTAAATTCTGTTGCATCTAATCTGAGTAACAGAATGCTGCCCACCACAAAAATGTTATGCTTTCCCATGTGCCTAAAAATCTTGGACAGAACTCCAATGGGAGGAGTAGAAATACAGATGGTTCCTGAAGAGGTTCCAAGGAGAATAAGAAAAGGAGGTCAGGACTCTAAATTAATTCCTGAAGGAATTTATTGAAATCCCCTTAAACACCTTAGTTACTGGACATCTCCATCCCTATTTCCCCACTAATCTTTTCAGAGTGAAATGTATTTTTGTTGTTGTTGAACTCAATGAGTGCTCTTCATAAAAATTTATACATGCACGGGAAAAACCCCGAAGAAATCACAAGTTCCCTGAATGGATGCAATTTCACTGTTCAGAAAAATAACTATAACATCCCTCTGCATATCTTTTCATTTCTACCATATGCTATATATTTCAAGTAGATGAGATGTTATTGCACATACTATTTCATACCTGCTGTTTTAGAAATTTAACAATGAATCATAAGCATATTCCATTTCATTGAGTATTCCTACAACATGTGTTTAAATGACTGCATATAGCTCTTTTTGTATTAATGCAATATAATTTATTTAGCCGTTCCCATATTTGTAGATATTTTATTGTTATAAACAGAAATTTTACTGTTATAAATAAAGCCATGAAAGTAACATGCAAATAAATATTTGTAAACCTAATTATTTTCTTAGAATATTTATTTTCTTAGAATAAATCTCCTTTTGTAGAATTGATGGTCAAAGACTACAAATACTTTAAGCTTTCGAGGTATGCTATAGACCTTACATCTGGGAAAGTTATTTTAATTTATTATTTTTTAAAATATTTTATTTATTTATTTGAGCAGGGAGGAGGAGCAGATGGAGAGGGAGAAGCAGACTCCCTGCTGGGCAGAGAGCCCCATGCGGGACTCCATCCCAGGACCCCAGGATCATGATCTGAGCCAAAGGCAGATGCTTAACCAACCAATAGGTGCCCTATTTTATTTTATTTTTAAGCTTTTATTTATTTCTTTATTTGAGAGAGAGAGTGAGAGAGCTCAAGAAGAGGGAGCAGCAAAGGGAGAGGAAGAAGCAAGCTCCCTGATGAGCAGAGAACCAGAGGCAGGGCTGGATCCTAGGACCCTGGGGTCATGACCTGACCTGAAGGGAGACACTTAACTGACTGAGCCACCCACGTACCCCTGGGAAGGTTATTTTAGATTAAGCTTTTTTAAAGATATATTTCTCTGAAATTTTGCCAATATTTGATGATTAAAAATACATTTTCCAATTTGATAGGCAAAAAATCTCTATAAACTTTATCTTATGACAAAAATAATATGTGTTTATCACAAAATATGAAAATCTAGACATGAAAAATAGTAAAAAAATCACTCATAGCCTCATATATACAAACAAACACTGCTAACACTTGAGCATAAATATTTTTAGCTTTAGTTCTTTGTGTGTATGAATGAATGGCCATGCAAACATATCTATTGCTGGTTATGAGGGTTAATTCCAGTCATATTATTTCAAGTTTGTTTAATATTAATAAAGGTATTCTTACATTTTTTTAACTCTGGGTAATTTGTCAGTGACTTGTGTCATTGGGATCTTTTTTTTTTTTTTTTTTTCTAAAAGATACAGCCATAGTTTTCTTTCAAGTATTCGATCACTGGAAATTGCTATGGCAGGCAAGAGAAACAACAGGCCAAGGAAGCACTTCTCCCTTGGACATGCAGAAGAGAACATCATTGTAGTCACCCCAGTTCAAAGCATTTCATTCAAGCCTAATGAGTCATCTAAGCCTGTTACTGGAAAACAGGAAACCTTAAGTTCCAGTCCAATTTTGACATCATCTCCTTTTGTAGTCTAAGGCAACTTCTTGTTCTGCAGATAGCATTCTGTGAGATGGACATGATATTTAATCGTGATTTGCAAAGATGCATACCCCTTGTTAGCCATTCTCAGAATACTGGGAAAGGTGAATGAGTCTTCTTTTTACTCAGGTGGCAACTTAAATAATGGTGAGGGGCCGCCCGGGTGGCTCAGTGGGCTAAAGCCTCTGCCTTCAGCTCAGGTCATGATCCCAGGGGCCTGCTTCCTCCTCTCTCTCTGCCTGATTCTTCCTCTCTCTGCCTGCTTCTCTGCCAACTTGTGATCTCTGTCTGTCAAATGGATGAATAAAATCTTAAAAAAAAAAAACAAAACAATGGTGAGATATGTCTGTAGGCTTTGACTTTGAAGATGGAAATCATATGGATGCCTAATTGATTCAGAGGGTCTAGCATATTATCTTCTGGTAACAGAACTAATTACTTGACTTTGCAAAACTGGTCCCCTTGCAACACTCTGTTTTTCAGACTGCAGAACATGAGTCATTTGATCACACTAGCTACAAATCTCCCCTCCATTGCCACCATCTAATCTACCCTCAGATACTCTTGACTCATTCTTTGCCTGATCAGGAGTCAATCTCCTTCTTTTCATCTCAACCCCCACCTCTTTGCTCTTTGGTTTAACCCTTCACCTACATTTCCAGGCCTCTTCTTGGAAGCTTTCTGAATCTTCTCTAGCCTCCTTGTAGACACTTCTCCATCTGTAGACAGTATGAATATGGAAACTGTACACCTTGTCACGACAGCCTTCCATTGTTAGAGTTTTCTAAATTAATCTCACGTCAATTTAACACTCTGCCTGTCCCTGCTACATAGGTTTGTTTCTAGTTATTCCCACCACAACTCTTTCTCATATACTATTCCCTCTGCTTGAGCAGTCCACCACTGATACAACTGTCCCCCTGCTACCCTATTTTCACAGGTTATATCCTTTTCATTAAGATTTGAATTTAAATATCATTTCCTTAATGAATACATTCTTGACTTTCCAGTTTAGGTCAAATTCCCTTATGAAGTGTTTTCATAGCTGCAGGAACTTCTTTTCCTAGCACTGATACAATTTTACATGCATTCACTTACAACTATCTGTAACATCATTTAATAAACCTCATTGTGCAAGCACATTAATGAACCTGTAGTGTAACCTCATAAATGTATCCCCAGCACCCAGCTGATGCCAGAACACATGGAGAAAAAAAAATTTAAACTTGAAATGAAGGAATGAATGAGTGAATATGTCTTCTTCTCCCTTTTGCCAAGTTTTCTAAAACATGACATCCATACTATACTATTGGTGACTACTTTCATTTAAATTTGATCATCAGCTGTGAAGTGAGAAAACCAATGTTATTCTGATGATTTTAAAGATCATAACTAATTTACTTTTTCTTACTCAGAAACACATATAACATCTATGTATTATAAATAAAGATATTCCATATTTGAATTGTCTTTCTAAGGGTCCTTTGAAAAATATAAGGAACATTGTTCATACCTAAAATATTACTAAAGGATAAAGTTAATAACCATTGAATGGGGGAAGATGTCAAGGATGATGAATGAGGGGCACCTAAGCTACAATGGTCAGCAGAGGACAGGACCCTCAAAGAACAGTCCCCATACAGATGCATTTCCAAGGTGGGCAACCACTTCCATATGTTTTATTCAGGCTTTCAAATAAATGACTTTATCAAAGACATTTTATTATGTGTACTTTATTATCCACCAAATTAATAAAGGACAAAAGACTATGTTACTTATGCATAACTTTAACTTCATTTTCATCTGAAAACAGAAAACGTTAGTTTGCTTACAATGATTAAGGAACTTTTTCCCTCACAGTTCCATGAGGCATAACAATATAAATGGGCTGGTGCATTTCAGAAAGCAACATCTTTGCTCACAAATGTCATTGATGGTGGGATTTTATGAGCTTGAGATATAAAATAATTCCTAACATATGAGACATTAAAATAGGGCAGCTTTAGGCAGTGAGGTAATAATGATTAATCAAAGATAATTTTTTCAATGTCAACCTAAAACACTGTAAGATTTCTATTGAATATTATGGACCTAAGATGAAAGTCCCTTTTATCAAGGACAGAGGAATTTAGAATAGGACATTATGAGAAAATCAGAACTTGCCATGGCAAGCAGAGAGAGAAGCATATTTGATTCCCCAAATCAGCTGAATTAAAAAATATCACTTTTGAACTTACTTGTGCATTGCTATCCTATTTAAATCATTTATAAAATCTTAATTTGAATAAAATTGATAAAATAATTTTAATATAAATGAATACACAAATGATATGGATAATAAAGATGGTAATATGATGAGCAGGTAGAGGGTAGCAATACCATTGCATTTTTGTGTTATAATGAGTCTACTGAGCACCAGAGACATATCCACTGCTTCTTTCCAAATATGACTATATTTGTCCAGTTGCCTGAATAAAACAAAATAGTTGGTAGAGAAGCAATTAATTGTTCTCTCAGTTTTGAAGTCGCTTTCCCCCCACTGCAACCTAAAGTTTCCCCAAATCTTTGTGTTTCTACAGAAGAGCCAAGCTTCATTATGAACTGTGTGGTCATTTGCTTCATCATACCTTGACCTAGATATTATGTGAGCTATGATACATTTTTATTTCCTTCCAATGCTATTTCCTTTTTCACGTTCAATGCAGAATTTTATCTGTACCATGGTTTAATCTGATCAAAATAAAAGACAATATTCTGGAAATAGCAAAGCTAACATCCCACAGAAAACTCTATCACACAAACAAACCCTGGCTATCTTCCCACACTCTTACATAGAAAAGCCTTGCTTCCCAACCTGATCTATAGATTCGAGGTAATCCCGATTAGATATACGGCATGGCAAATAAACATATAAAAAGATGCTCTCCATTATATGTTAAAAGAGAAATGCAAATTAAAACAACAATGAGATACCACCGCAGACATATTAAAACGGCCAAAATCTGGAACAATGGCAACACCAAATGCAGGCCAGGATGTAGAACAACAGGAAATCTCATACATTGCTAGTGGGAATGCAAAATGGCAGTTATTTTGGAAGAGAGTTTGGCAGTTTCTTACAAAATTAAAGATACTCTTTTCACATTATCCAGCAATCATTTTCTTTGGTATTTACCCAAAGGGGTTGAAACTTATGTCCAACAAAAACCTGCACATGATACTTATAGCAGCTTTTATCATAATTGCCCAAACTTGGAAGCAACCAAGATGCCCTTCCATAGGTGAGTGGATAAACTATGGTACATGTAGACAATGGACTAATTACTCAATACTAACAAGAAATGAGCTATCAAGCTCTGAAAAGACATGGAGGAAACTTAAATGCATATTATTAAGTAAGAGAAGCCAATCTGGAAAGGCTACATACTATATGATTTTAATATGTGATTTCTGGAAAAGGCAAAACTATGGAGGCAGTAAAAAGATCAGTGGTTTCCAGGGCTAGAAGCAGGGAGGAATGAATAGGCAGCACAGAAAGGGATTTTTAGTGCAGTCAAAATACTCTATATGACATTATAATGATGGATACAGATCATCAAGTATTTGTCCAAACCCACAGAATATGCAACACCAAGAGTGAACTCTAAAGTGAACTATGGACTTTGGGTAATAAAGACGTGTCCACTTCATTTGTCATTAGTGAGTGACATTGATCCTGGGGAGAGACGATGCATGTGTGGAGGGTATATGGAAAGGAGTATATGGAAAATCTCCATATGACTTTCTCTCAGTTTTGTTGTGAGCTTGAAACTGCTCTAAAAAAATTAACTCTTAAAAAAAAAAAGAAAGAAAGAAAAAGCCCTGGGCCTTTGTGGGGTACTAACTGAACTCTGCTCTCCCTCCATCTTCCTATGGAAGTAATAGTTTTCTCTAATCACTGCAATTGAACCCTTTTTGTTTCCTATGAACACTCCATGTTCTCATGTTGGAAAACTGAATTCCTATGTTAATATTTTGTTGCCAGCAAAGGAGAGTCTTATTGAAACTGTGTGTTCTTTCTTGATTTCTGTGAACTAGCAGATTTAAAGGACCTACAAACCCTTCGATAGCTTTTCCAAATAGACACAAGGAAATGATTATTTCCATTTCTGTTTCCCTTCTGGATAAAATAGTCAATAAAATTAAAACATTCTATGTAGAAAAATGCCAAAATTCAGTATTTGATGCCTTAAAAAACCTAGGTATTTTAAATATCATTATTTGCATACAGTGAAAATGATTCTTTAGGGATTCTCAACTAAGGGCACTTGACAACGTCTGAGGACATTTTTGGTTGTCACAACTTGGGGACGATGTTACTGACATGTAGTTGGAAGAAGGCAAGGATACTCCCAAACACCCTAAAATGCACAGAACATAGAACTTGTCCAATGTGCTTGACAAAGAATTGTTCAGCCTCTAATGTCATTAGTGCAGAGGCTGAACACCTTGCTTTAATACAAATGAGTTAAAGGAAAAGCTCAAATAGGATAGGTCGTTGCATATAATACTGGGCAAATAGCTATCTACTAAATGGGTTTTGATATAATACAAATACTGAGGTTTATTTCCCAGTGGCCATTCAGTCAGTCATTTACTTATCGAACAGATATTTATTGACCACCTATTATGCATCAATAACTATATGAGTTCCTACGGATATAACCCCAAACAAAACAGAAGAGAGTATGAATTCATTTCACCAGAAGTTATATTTCAGCTGAGAAACAGAAAACAAATTAAAAATATAGATTGTAATGAATGGCATAAAGGGGGAAAAAAACAAAAGGGGCTCTTACAAGATGTTGAGAAATAATCAGAAATGAATAAAATAAAAATGTGCAATATGCCCTAATATTACTGAAGTGTTGGGACAAAATGAATGTATTATTTTGTGCTGTGAGGGCCACCCTGAGAGCATATTCAAATTTTATCCATTACTTACCAATGATTTTGCTGAGGAAGAAAGCCTGATTTGAACATCTATTTCTTATACTCTTTTGTCAAAGATGACCAGAATGCAAAACTAAAAAGACTTTTCAAGGCATGCATCAATTTGAATATATTGCCCTGGGAATGTTTTTTAAAAAGGTTTTGTGGGAGTTGCTAATAAAGTTGAATAAGTATAACATGTTACATGTTCCTTATATGAAAAGAATATTGATGGAAACCACATAATTCTTAGAGAAGAAATCCAAGTGAGTAACTCTGCACAGAAATGCCTGAATTCTGAAAATACCTCATCACATGTGATCCAAAATGTCCTGTGGGGTTTTAGCCTTCCAAAGGAAAGTAAGCAATTTCTCTAAGACAATCCAATGCAAAACTACTTCATACCAAAATTTGAACATGCTGTGCTTTCTAGACATTTTTCTTTGGTAGATGAAGGCCCATCTCCTATTTTCCCCACCCAGAGTACACAATGGCCTTCCTATTATCCCTGCTCGCTCTTGCTCTTCTGAAACTCATTCCCTACATAGTAGCTATAGGGAATTTTTTAAACATAAATCAGATTCCCCCTTAAACTCTTTAATACATTTTTCCATTACATGCTAGAAAAACAAATGTCCTTAATATTCTTGACAAAGGACAGTATTTTCTAACCCCTGACTATAGCTCCTGATTCTTCTGTCCCTACTCACTCACTTGTATGACTCTGCTCAGTCACAGTGAATTCTTTAACAGACCATGCTTTTCACACCTCAGGACCTTTGCACCTGCTACTCCCATCTCCTACCCTGAATCTCCCCTAAGGAAATCTGCTACCATATCCCCTAATTCTCTATTTCATTACACTGGTTTCTTTTTTCTCTTTATAACATTTAACATGGTTTATAACCACTTATTTATTTTTAGTTACATATTTATTGTTTGTGTTCCCCAATAAAACGTTATCTCCATAAGGTTGAAACCATGCTATTTCATCTCCAATTTCAGTGCCAGCATCTAACAGGTCATTTTATATACAGTAAGGATTAAATATACATTAACTGAATGAACAAATAAACAATGTAAAAGGAATTCATTTGTTTAAAAACCAGTTAACCTTACAGATCATAATTTGTAAAATATCCACAATTACTACCATTATAGAATTTATGAAGGGCACTTTATGAAATACTAATATCAATAGTGAAGTCATTTTCACATATGTTTGAACTTTATGTGAAGGAATTGCATATATGTAATATGAAACTAAAATTTTGTGCATTAATTTTATTTTTATTTATTTTTTTAAAGATTTATGTATCTATTTGAGGGAGAGATAGAGCAAAAGAGAGAGGGAGAGGGAGAGGGAGAGGGAGGATCTCCAGTAGATTTCCCACTGAGTGAAGATCTAGAAACAGGGCTCAGTCCCACAACCTAACCAACTATTACATCAATATCACCAAAATGTAGTTATTAATATAACACATCCATTAGGAGGGGGTCACCTGGCTAAATAAATCCAGTGGAATTTTCCTACCCAATAATTGTCCAAGGTTAGGAGATGTCTTTTTTATAGTCCTTTTATGTACAGGATGATTTTCTGGCATTATTTACTGATTCCTCTTTCTCCAAAGAAGATGTACAATACAATGGGGAAGGGATGGAAAGTTCAAGAGCAAGTGAGTTCTGTTTCCAGTTTGACCAGTTCTATAGGTCCAAGCTCTTGGGAAGGGTGTTCAACACTATTCGGTCCCAACACCTTCACTTGTGAAATGAGATATACTCTCATATGTTTTAATACACCATATCAGCACCTTTTCTAAACATCTCTCCAAAGTAAGATAGCTAATCACCTCCTCTTTTAAGTCCTCTTCCCCATCACTGCTGGCAGCATGTGAGACCATTTATACTCATGTTGTTCAATATGGTAGCCATTAACCATACAGGGTATTGAAAACTTGAAGCATGGATAGATGAATTAAGGTCTACAGTAAGTAGTAAGTATAAGATACACATAAATTTTGAAGATGGTACAAAAAGAAAATGTAAAATATCTCAATGATTTTTATATTCATAACATGTAGAAATTACAATATTTTGGATACTTGGGTTCAGTAAAATGCATTATGAAATTAATTTCACCTGTTCATTTTGTTCCTTTTAATTAAGCTCCTAAAAATTTTAAAATAACTGATATGGCTTACATTTGTGACCTGCATTGTAATTCTACTGAACAGCGTGGAAGTTTCTTCAGTTTGTAACTATTTGCTTGCCTTGGGAAATCTAAAATTGCATGACTAAAATTCCTCAAACGTGCATATCCACGTCCCTACAAATCTGTGATCATATAGCCAAATGGGATTATTACTATAGCTCACCATTAATATTATATGAGACCCAGCACTAAAGTTCAACCCCTTATTTGATACCCTTTATCTTGTTCTTTTTAAGTAATAGTTTCAAGCACCAACGATCTCAAGGAATCATCACACATTAGTATAATGATGAAATACTGAGAAATATCAATTATAGTTTGGCAAGGATGTTAAACACTCACACACATACACACAAAAACATACTCTCTCACTCTGTTGTCTCTGCCATTAGACACCTGTGAGATTGGAGACAAGGCAGTCACCATTCTGAGCCTTAGTTTTCTTATAAATGGATGGATAAAGGGATGGTGTTAGAAGAAATGAAAATTAGCTGCCATAATTCTAATATATCTAAAATATAATATGAAATAATAAATGGGTAAAACTATAGAATGTGAGGATAGCTCTGTATTTGGGCCTAATAGATTCACCCTTTTAATTTCTCTAGACTTTGTATCCATTTAATAACAAGATAAAACATAACTCAAATTTTACCACATTTAAAAGAGAAAATGAGATCCTAAAATAAAAGAATTGGGGGCACATGGGTGGCTCAGTCAGGCCTCTGGCTCTTGATTTCAGCTCAGGTCATGATCTCAAGTTTGTGGGATTGAGCCCCATGTTGGGCTCTGCACTCAAGCACATAGTCTGCTTGTCCCTCTCCCTCTGTTCCCCCTGCCCCGCTTGTGTTCCCTCTTTCTCTCCCAAATAAATAAAGAAATAAAGTGGGGTTTTTTTTTTTAAAGAGTTTATTTATTTATTCAACAGACAGAGATCACAAGTAGGCAGAGAGAGAGGAGGAAGCAGGTTCCCAGCTGAGCAGAGAGCCCGATGCAGGGCTCGAACCGAGGACCCTGGGATCATGACCTGAGCCGAAAGCAGAGGCTTTAACCCACTGAGCCACCCAAGTGCCCCAGAAATAAAGTGTTTTTTTAAAAATTAATTAACTAAGATAAAAACAGAAAGGGAAACAAACCATAAGAGACTCTTTTAACTCTAGGAAACACGCTGAGGGCCGCTGGAGCGGAGGTGGGTAGAAGGATGGGGTAACTAGGTGATGGGCATGAAGGACTGAACTTGATGTAATGAGCACTGGGTGTTGTATGCAACTGATGAAGCTCTAAATTCTACCTCTGAAACTAATAATACACTATATTTTAACTAAATTGAATTTAAATTAAGAATTTAAAAAATTAAAATAAAAAGATGAATTAATATCAAATTTGTCTTTTGAAAAGACATGGTTTCTACTTGTTTTTTTTTTCTTTGCCTTATAATGTGGCCTCATAATGAATAAGAATTCTTGTGATGCATTAAACTTTAACATATCCATCCCTTGGGAGAGCTTGCAATCATTCTCCAAGTTAAAATGAGAATGAAAGTTATATTTGATAATCTCCCAAGTGTCATTTCAGTCATCACTATACCATCCTTTGTCATAATTATGGATTCACAAGTCTTCAGATATCTTCAATGATATTTTAATTGGGAAATTATTTGTTTAATTTCATGTTACATCCAACTTACTGTAGGCTCAAATGATAAAATATTCTGAAAGTTAATTTTTAAGCAAACATTTATTTAATGTCTCCCATACATCAGTGTCTACACAGAGAAAATACATAGTCACTGCTCCAAAGAGTATAATTTTATAATTTCAAAGAGACTCCAATAAAATAGTTTATGATCTTAGTGGAACCCACGTGACTGAAGGTAAGGAACCAAGCACTTACAAAACTGGGAAATAGGTAATATTTTTCATTATTCCTTTCCCCAACTTCCACTCTTTTTATTCTCTAGGTACCACTTCACTTTCCTCCAATAAGGGCATGGTTTTCTCAAAAAACTTTTTTTTTTAAGGGATTTCTTCTTAATTTCTTGACTTGTATTACTCTCAACCCAAAGTGCCATGTGCTAGACAATAGAATCACATGAATAAGACTCTGTGGCTTCCTCCCATAAAGTTCATATTCTAATTAGTAACTATATTTAAAACAAAGAACTCTTTTTTTTTTTTTTTTAAGATTTTATTTTATTTATTTGACAGAGAGAGATCACAAGTAGACAGAGAGGCAGGCAGAGAGAGAGAGAGAAGCAGGCTCCCTGCTGAGCAGAGAGCCCAATGCGGGCCTCGATCCCAGGACCCCGAGATCATGACCTGAGCCGAAGGCAGCGGCTTAACCCACCGAGCCACCCAGGCGCCCTAAAACAAAGAACTCTTAAATATCAAAGAGTAAATAGTGAGATGTGGGCTTTGGGGCATACTGGAAAGATGTTGGGTGATCTGTGATGGGAAGGAGAATTTGTCCACTTCCTTTTAAAGAAGAAAAGAAAATCAAACAACTTTATCTTTTGTTCTGATAACTAAGTCACACCAATAAAATCTTATTATCTTGAGACCAACTAAAAAAAGTATTTCCTAAGTATGAGTTCTAATACTTAATTTATTCATGAATGTAACATCTACAGAAAATACATGTTCAAATACTAAGGGTTACAATAAAAATGAAATTCTTGCTTTTAAAAAAATCCAGTATTTCGTAGTGACAGGGTAAATATACTGCATGAACATGCTAATCATTGTTACTTAAATATGTTCCTCGTTTTTTTTTTACAAATGATGGTTTTATATATTTTACTTCTTAAAGATTTTATTTATTTATTTATTTGAGAGAGAAAGAGCAAGGGAGAGCAAGCAAAAGCAGGGTGAAGAGCAGAGGGAGAAGCAGGCTCCCTGCTGAGTGGGAGCCTAATGTAGGACTGGATCCTGGAACCCTGGGGTCATGACCTGATCCAAAGGCAGATGCCTAACTGACTGAGCCACCCAGGCACCTTGGTTTTAGTAATTTTATTTCACAAGGTACTCAGACTTAAAATATTATGATACATAATCAGCATTTTAAAAATGGACATTTTGGGGCACCTGAGTGGCTCAGTGGGTTAAAGCCTCTGTCGTCAGCTCAGGTCATGATCTCAGGGTCCTGGGATCAAGCCCCACATCCGGCTCTCTGCTCAGCAGCGAGCCTGCTTCCTCCCCTCTCTCTGCCTGCCTCTCTGCCTACTTGTGATCTCTGTCTGTCAAATAAATAAAATCTTTAAAAAAATGGACATTTTGAATACTATTGAAAAATCATAATGGTAAACTTGAAAATACATTCCATAGTCCTGATTATAGTTAAAAAAAAAAAATCTAGCTATTAAGCTGTAAAACTCTCTCTCTCTCTTTTTTTTTTTGGTCTTTAGAACCCCTAGGGCTCATACTAAATAAGTTGAACTGGTTAATGTATAAAAGTCTTTCTATTTCTATTTCAGAAGAATACTCAAGATTCCAGCCCTTGGAGTTTCCATTTTCCATTTTAGAAAAGCTGGTCTTAAAATGGAAAGAGAAGGTTATGGGAAGAAAATGCACACAGGATTTTAACTGCCTTTCTCATAACCATAGCCATCTTTAGCTAAAGCAGAAAGGAATTCCTTGAATCCCTGAAAAAATTGCTTATCTCTTCTCTTCTCTTAGCTCATCTGGGACTTATCTAGACACCACTGGGACAACAATATTTTCTATGGAAGACAAAGCAAAAACTAGGAAATGCCCACTCATCAGTTGTTTTTAAATAGCTATATTTTGAGGCTCAGGACCTTGACTGCTGGTCTTTTTCACCACCCACTCTCTACTTGCTATTTGACCTTCATTGCTGACACAATTCTGGCCCCGTTCCCAAAGGCACGAGACTGCAAGGCATGTAAGGATGAGAATCCTTGAGATAAAGCTGAACTCTGAGCATGCATCACAGTTTTCTTCAAAGAGAATTAAAGCACATTTCCAGGCATTACTTGGTTTCTACTTGTCGTATCCCATTCTGTCCCTGCCAGGTCAATGGTGCTGCCTGGGCAGAGCATTATAAACCATTTTTGTCAATGTTTTGTTTTACAATTGTGAAAACTAAAACCAATCATTTTCACTGACGTTAACTACTCTAACTCTTCCTCACACACGTATCTAAGAATTGTGGCAAATGTGTTGAAGAAAGTGAGGGTGTTTATGTTAATTTTTAAGTAATTGCATCTTTTGGTCTACCTGAAAGTACATTAGTGATATGGATAAAAGTTGTAGGGAGCGTCCCACAGTAAAATCGGGTCTACTGTAAAGTATGTTCTTCCGAAGAGCAAACATGGCGCATGGCACATGGCACATATTCAGTAAGTGTTTATTTTAATGAAAAAAGAAGAAAAGAAGAAAGAAGGGAAAGGAGAGAGGGAAGAAGGAGGGAGGAAGAAAGGGAAAAAGGATTTTTTCCATTCTAAACAAACTAAAATTTCATTACATTAATAGGCATTTTCTAAACATTAACATCTTTGTGTTACCAATTCACTGCCTTGAGTCAGACATTATGCATGGCTTTAAGAGGGTATTCTCCTTTCCTTCTCAAAAAGGGGATAATCTAAAGTGACATGCAAAATACACATTATAGAGATTTGTACAAAAATATGGCATGGTATGGATATTTTCAGCAATGGCTTTTAAAAAATATCAGATTTTACTTCTGGACTTACAAATAAGAGGAAAACGTTTCTGAAATGAAAATCCACATTTTTTTTTTTTTGGCTCTTGACTGTACTTTGAAAGCATTCTTTTAACATATAGGATTACTATACAACATGTGTACATTTATTGGACTATTTTGACCATAGATGTGTCAAAGCTAAAAGCCCTCCCAAAAAGCACAAGAACACAAAATGCAAATCTGTGTCTCAAAATCAACAGTGTCCTTTTCTTTTGGTATAAAGAATAAAGTACCTTTGTTTCAAGTTTAACAAAGGCAACGTGTTGAACTGGTTGCCCTGCAGCACAGTCAGCCTCCATTCTAACCAACTCCTGCTCCCTCCAAAGATACATCTCTAGCTAAATCCAAAGAAGAATTATTAGCCTCAAAAGAGAGAATCAAATACAATAATAGCTTGATAGGAACAAAAGGTTTATGTGTCTCCAGGTAAGATTAACCAGAGGTGGAGAAGGTGTTAGCAGGAGCCAGGTTCATTACCTAGCAAGTATTCAGACACTCCTCAAACTGGCCATTATCATGATTGCATGATAAAAAGAACATGTTCAAATATTAAATGTAAAAAATAAAACTTCCTTTCCCTAGTCAAGACTACCAGTGCTACAGTGACCCATGTTCTAGCGCTCGTATATATGTGTGTTATAAGTTAAAAAGAATTTATAGAATATTAATAAAAGGTGTGTTTTAAGAGCTCTTAAAATTTCAAGCTAGAAGAAATATTAGCTGTCCTCCAATGCAATTTTCTATCTTTTTCTTTTTTAAGATCAGAAAATGAGCCTGTAGAATCATTAATTTTTCACATTTTAAGTGGTAGAGTTAGGACTAAAATCCAGGTCCTCTGATCTCTGTTAGACATCTGTTCCATCTGTTATCAAACATAATTCACCTCCATGCAAATGCCTACAGAAGCCTTACTCTGTAGAGCTAAAAGGGGATGGTGAAGTTTATTGATCTCTATCCATCATTGGTTCTGAGCTCCAACGCAATTTCTTTTACAAAGTTGCCTTCCCCTGCAAGCTTCACCTTGCTGGTGATTTACCTCTAAGAATATCACCTGACGTCCTGTAGAGAGGAGACGACTTCTCGTGCTTCCTCATTTTAAATCCGAATTAAATTAGAAACTTTATGGGTCAGAAAAAGAGGTCAGGTATTCAGGGTACAAAGACTTTGCAATCGTGTCTTCATATTCCCTCCCCTGTGTGTTAGAAATTTTGCACTGACAATAAAACATAAAGGCTAACATTTTTGAAACCTTAAAAAGACAAAAAAGATTTTACTTATTTTAACCCCAATTAGTAATTTAAAACAATCCCAAGTATAAAAGTAGACAGTCATTACTTTGAAAAATTGCGTATATATACTTTTCTGTAATAATTTTTCATAACCGTACACTTCAAAGAATGATATGCTCATGTTGAACATCAGTTTATGACACTCTTCCAGTCAACAGATGTAAATTGAGTTCATACTGTTTGCCAGACACTGTCCTATGTGATAAGATCTTTGGACTCAAGCCATCATGGTTAGATAAGAAAGATAACAGCAATCCTCTGTGCCGAATGCTATCAGATATTCACAGGACTCTATGAGAGTTCACAAGAGGAAGCCACTAATTTCATCTCCATGCCCCAGCCTGGACAGAGAACAAAGAAGGAAATCATGGATGGGCAGAGTGACATGAAACATTCTTTTATTTTCTCTTAAAAAAAACCAAAACCTTATACATTAAAGGCCACCACAAGGCATTCGGCAAACCAGGAAGCATCATCAATATAGAATTAAATTAGCAAGATAGGAAACAACATGTGTTGGAGGGGATGTGGAGAAAGGGGAACCCTCTTACACTGTGGGTGGGAATGCAAGTTGGTGCAGCCACTTTGGAGAACAGTGTGGCGATTCCTCAAGAAATTAAAAATAGAACTTCCCTATGACCCTGTAATTGCACTCCTGGGTATTTGCCCCAAAGATACAGATGTAGTGAAAAGAAGGGCCACCTGTACTGCAATGTTTATAGCAGCAATGGCCACGGTCACCAAACTGTGGAAGGACCAAGATGTCCTTCAACGGACAAATAGATAAGGAAGATGTGGTCCATATACACTATGGAGTATTATGCCTCCATCAGAAAGGATGAATACCCAACTTTTGTGGCAACATGGACGGGACTGGAAGAGATTATGCTGAGTGAAAAAAGTCAAGCAGAGAGAGTCAATTATCATATGGTTTCACTTATTTGTGGAGCATAACAAATAACATGGAGGACATAGGGAGATGGAGAGGAGAAGGGAGTTGAGGGAAACTGGAAGGGGAGGTGAACCATGAGAGACTATGGACTCTGAAAAACAACCTGAAGATTTTGAAGGGGCAGGGGATGGGAGGATGGGGGAGCCAGGTGGTGGGTATTAAGGAGGGCACGTATTGCATGGAGCACTGGGTGTGGTGCAAAAACAATGAATTCTGTTATGCTGAAAAAAAAAATTAAATTAAATTAAAAAAAAAAAGCAAGAGGGGGCTTTTGTGAAGAATCTGGTCACATGTATACATAGTCTTCAGTCACTGATCCATGGAGAAAGCAACATTGGTTGGACTGAAACTGTTTCCAAGATCAAGGTAGGCATGATGAGAAACCCTTAGCTAATGAAGTTATGGACTCACAGGCCTGTTTCTGCTGTGCGGGCTCTTCCCTCAGGCCAGAGGCCTTTTCCTTGTATGACTCTTGGCTTTCCCACCGCCCTTACCACCACTGCCACACCATTATTGTCTGTCTAGGTGTCTATTCATTTCCTTCATACCAGTTTATTATGCTATTACTATGTATTCAGTGGTTGTCTCCCTCATTATAACTAGCTCCACAAAAGCAGTGACTTGTCTTAGGTCAAGTACTATACCTGGCTTATGTCAGTGTGCATACACCTATTCATGAACTACAGAGCGAAGGAAGGGTGAAAAGAAGAATGGGGAAAGAAAACCAAGAGTCCATCCTAGCAAGTGGCTGGATGCAACTGAATTTATTTCATCTGTTAACATGCTGCTTGCTTAGACCACTATATGTCAGATTTGACTAATACATGCATCTCAAATGGAAAAACTTTCTCACTGGCTTTTAATGTAAATATTTTATGGTAATAAAATAAAGAAATGTACAAATCTGTGCTAAACAAACTAAAAAAAACTAAAATATATATACTTATAAGTATACTAATATACTTATATAATTAATATGATTTAATTATCAACATCAATGTGATCTACTAAATGATGTTATTTTTAAAAATTACCACTCACATGAATTAAGTACTGATTACTCTAGCATAGGGAGCATGAGATGCCTCATTTTGCCTACCACTTATCTTGGTCTCAACAACTGAGGAACCTTTCTTAGATAGCACTACATGGTACTACTGTTTGGCCTTCACTTTTAGGGAATGCAGCATTTCTCTGTTCTTCATTGGGTCAATGAAGAAATATTACCTGGGGACAATGGGATTCTAAAAATAGCTATTAAAACATGGGGCAGCCCTAGATTATATAATAATTACACAGTTATTTTTTATTACTACAAACACTTAAATAATTCTGATTGAGAATTCAACCATCTTCCATTTTGAGAAATGGGCACATCTGAATTATTGTCTCTTTTCTGCCCTCAGAACTTATAGCAAAAGGCCTCGATTGGAAACTCTGCTCAAAAACATGAGCTATGTAAATCTAAGCAATTTTCAGTTTTATCAAGCATGAGAACCCCTATATACAAATGTCAGTCTTCTCTGATCCTCAGTTTCTTCTTCTTTAAGGTGATAGACTTGGACTTTTGATATTCAAGCACCATTTTGTATGAGATATATGGATTGGCATCCCACTTAAAGTAGTATTATGATGGCACTTGGCAGAGACTACAGAAATATCTCAGTCTTTCTTTCAGTGAATCATGTGTCACCATGAATCAAAGGCACTAAAGTAAGACCCAAACCACTTTTTTTTCCCCTCCAAAACACTTTGTTATTGGCCCAGGCTTTGAGCCAAAAGTCCTATATAGATCTCTGATAAAACAGTGTTGACAAAAGAAGACTCCTTTTCCCTATGCAGGATGAGTGTAAGTGGCCTTGGACCTTGGTGTCTTATTTCCTGAATTTTTACTCAAAAACTCAAATCTAAGTCTCACCATGAAACTGGGATATAATTCCTCATCCCAGAAACAGACCTGAAAGAGTGACAGCATGAATGAGAGAAAGGTGACTGTGAGACAGAGAGAAAGAACTGGGTGTGTTCCAAAGCAAAAAGCCCTCTACTGAGACCATCCCAGAGAGGTGTAAGATAGTGGCTGGAGATAGGATGGAGAAAAGGATTACAAGCAAGTCAGAGAGTTGCAGAGATACAAAAAGTGACCCAGAAAATCAGAGATGCAGGGAGTCCAAAATCTTTCCTCTAATGAGGGATCAGGATCAAGAACAAACCAGCTGCAAGGGTAAAGAGATAATTGCCCCTTTTTCCTTCTGGATACTAGTCCTTTGAGAACTAAAGCAGTGGATGGGAATTAATGTTAGGACATGTACCAGATTGGCCTTTTAAACCCATTATTGTGAACCATTACTAGTACAGTGGCCAGTGAAAAAACCCTCAGTTTTGACCTGCCAAGGCAGAACTTCCTCTCCTTGGGAATGGAATAAGGAGAATGGAAGGGAAACTAAACGTCTTTCATTTATTCAATTCCATTAAATTATAAAAAGTAACTTCATTCTTTGCCCAAATCTATTCTCCAGTATCATCCTATCAGCAGTGTTCAAGTCCCATAGCCTTATGTCTTCTAAAGTCATAACCCTGAAATAGACCTATAATTTAAAAGAGAGCCTTTACTGGGAATTCTTTTGGGTTCCTCTCTAGGACTTCAGCCACCAGAGGTACATTCCAGATTTGCTTCCATGGAAATCCACAAAAAAGAATGACAGAAAGGTGGGTTTGATAGGCCAGTGCATGCTCTTCTCAGTTCCCTGCTACACGTCCACGCATGTAGTACATTTCCTACTAGCCATTTCCATGTGATGTATAGGAAGTCAGAAGACAATCATCAGCCACTGCTGTGTATCGCTTGAGTCTTGTGTTAGAAACAGAACGCATCTTATCTGCTTCTGTCCATGAAATCCTCTTCATTGTGTGAGTTTGTCAAGAGAGCCAGAAGTTAAAACACAGGTTGATTAGGAGGTATTGATGAATCAGAGTAGTGTAATATGAGAACCACCTGCAGATGTCTACAAAGCCAAGAGAGATTCTTTTCATGAATAACTACAAAAACTGAGGATGAGATGGAAGTACATGGGTTTTAGCAGGCCATGCATCCCATCTTGGATACACGTTCTTTGAGCATATCTCCCAACAACCAAGTATTGCCTACAGGAGGCCAACTCTCCTTCTTCTCCAAGAACTTCTCAAATTATGAGTTATTAACATAATTCTTAGAACCCTAAGTATGTCTCTAAATTGGTATCATTATTTCAAGAAGTACAGGGTTCTCCAGCAAGGATTTATAGAAGCTATATTCCTGTTTAAAGTAGGTATCCATTTATTTTTTCTTTTTTTCCCCCCTCTCACATTTGACAAATATGTGTACTCAGAAACCTTTTGACATTAGTTTGGATCCTGCCCACCCCCTCAGAACATTTTTTTCCTTCCTGGCCTTCTTTTTACACAATTTGTTTCACTGTTCTGCCTGGTTTTGTCCATTGTTAGCCTTGGGCCATAGAATTTTTTAATCCTTATTAAATTCAGTCTCCCCATGTATAAAAGACTATGCATATAATATTGTGGAATTAATGAGATAATAATGTAAATAAAGTACTGAACATGACCATAACACATAACAATTTGTAATAAATATTTACTCCCTTTTTGTCTTCCTAGAAATCCCCAATAGAGTGAAGAATTACCTCTTAAAGGGTATCTTCAATTTTTATTAGCTGAAACTTGTTTCAATTGACATTCCAATAAAAATTTGTAATTGAGAAATGGCTTGAATAAATTACACTCTAAAATAAGTTTAACTAAATAAAATAAGTTTCTAGAATTCAGTAATATCGCTAATATGCTTTGCAAGAAAAAATCTGAAATTTTCAGACAAAAATCAAACAGGAAATTAGACAACCATTGACTGTGTGGAATGCCACATAATGCAAGTCTCCATGGACAGCATCACACAATTCCTGTTTCTCAATCTAGAAACGAAAAGGAGAAAACAGGCCAGAAACAAAAATATGATTTCAGGTAAGGTAGCTGATCAGAGACATATAAAGTTAGGCAACAAATTTTGCTGCTAAAAATTATTTCTATGATCAAAGCAAATTATGTGATTCAAAATAATTTAATTAAAATATGTTGAAAGCTTTAATTTAGACTATTAGCTGAGATCCATAAGTATTTTGAGATTTTTTATTTTTCCTAGTAATATTAAGATGTGTTATAAGAAATGAAAAATTAATATCTGATATTTACATTGACCTCATTGCAAAGGTTTTGGATAATGACAAAGAATTTTGCAGACTCTGCTTTGAAAAATGAATTAATTGATAGACTCTCAAGCAGTAAACAATAATCTAATGTAAAACATGCATAATTTATGCATGTTTAAAAAATTTAGCCAAGTTATCTATTTCATCAGTTCTACATCTCATAGTTGTAGAAGGAAAAGGGCATGAGATGGGGCAAATTCATTTCAATCTTTAAAACATTCTCAAGCATTTTTAAAAGTCAAAAAGGGAAACATATTTTAAATAAGCACTATCTTTTTATCATAACTGCATGTGAAATGAAGAAACTTTGAAGAGGAAGTTTTGAAAACACTGAGAATTTTAGATAAGTAATTATGTCACTATCTGTGCTGATGGACTAAAACTGCCTTCACTAAAGATCTTTGCCCCAAATACTCAAAATGCAGACTAACAGAACACTTAGATGTTGGTGAGATCTTTTTATAGTTCAAAAATGGAATTCTTGTTCATATTTCCCTTTATTCTATACTTTACTCTAAAGAAAAATTACCCATTTCCAAAATAATTGTATATTCTACATTGTATATTTTATAGGTAAATGTAATGATTTAGGAAATAATTAAAAGTATTAGCTTACTGGAAGAATCACGGGAGTCTACTTTTAAAAAACATTTGTGTTTTTAAGCAAAATTTCTAGGAACCTGACTCTGAAAGTGTCACCTGACTCTAGAAAGTGACTCTGAAACCATCAGTTCTATGCCTTCCTTTAACAAAGGAAGGATGCAGAGTAGTGATTAATTGAAGGTGACATACCTCACTAACGGACAAATGAAGTCCATGAACTTCAGGAGAGCCCTGAGGTTTCATAAAAGACAAAAATTGATGAGATGTATCTCATAATTTTCAAAGTATCTTTTGAAAATCCAGAGAAAATATAAGTATTGAGTCTAAGCATTTAAAACAAAACAAAACAAATAAACAAACAAAAAAAAAACCTAGGAAAAAGTTTCAACATAGATGCAGGAATGTGACCTTGGAAAGCTGTCTTAGTGCTAATGTTTCTTGCCTGCCTTCTCTGGAGGAGATTCTGAACATTAAATACCAGAGTTAAGTTAGGGCTATGCTGGCTTAGTTAAATAATCAGTGCACGCTGAAACCAAGGCCAGGACGTCTGTACATTCAGCCACATCCAGGTCAGTGGGCTGACATCTATAGATTCCATTCTTTATTCTAATAACCTCATTTCTCAAGATTGGCCACAAGGGAGGCCTGACAGAAGGTGTGCATCTATTTATCTGAAATATGGTTTTAACTCTAGAGAGGGATGCCATCTTATTTAAGCATTTGTGACTCTGTACTTAGAAAATATATTTAAGTAGGAATCCAGGCTCACAAAATTTAGCAAGGCTTATGCTAATACACTGAGTGGATTCTGTTAATCTCTTCTTTGACTTTGAAAAACAGGAACAATGAGTTATAAGAGAAAGATATTTTATCTTGTCAAAATATATGTAGTGTTGATTATGATAAATTTTTAGTAGTTCAATATGTTGATATATTAAAAATTGTATTTGTCTAACTAGAGACATTAAAAAAGAAAAAGAAATAAAAGTCACCCAAATGGGAAAAGAAGAAGTAAAACATTCACTATATGGAGATAACATGATACTATACATAGAAAACTCTAAAGACACTGACAAAAAACTGTTAGAACTAATAAAAAATTCAGTAAAATTTCAGGATCCAAAATCAATATACAGAAATCTGTTGTGTTTTTATACACTAATAATGAAATATCAGAAAAAGGAATTAAGAAAATAATCCCATCAATACATGCACCCCTATGTTTACTGGAGCATTATTTAAAATAACCACATTACAGAAGCAGCTCAAATATCCATAGACTGATGAATAGACTGATGAATGGATAAAGAAGATATGGTATCTCTCTCTCTATATATAGATATATATACATATGTGTGTGTGTGTGTGCACGCGCGCACGCACACACACACACTGGAATACTACACAGCCATCAAAAATGAAATCTTGCCATTTACAATGACGTGGAGGGAAGAGAGAATCTTGAACAGGCTCTATGCACAGCATGGAGCTGGAGGCAGGAGTTGATTTCATGACCTGAGATCATGACAGGAGCCCAAATTAAGCATTTGATACTTAACCAACAGAGCTACCCAGGCACCAGCTAAGTGCCTTTCTATTCTAACAGAATAAGAAAAAAAAACAACAGAATCCAACCCAATCAGATACTACTACTGTGGCTGGCACTATTACCTGTCTTCTTTTTGCCTAAGGAAAGAAGTATGGGAGGAAAGACCTAAGCCTCTCAAGGCAAAAGAGAAGGAACTCCAGAAGAATCACTTGCCACTGGAGAGACTGTCAGGTTGTCCTTAACTCTGTAATGTGCTTGGGGTGTCTTAGACATATCCCTGAGTAAAGGGCAAAAGAATTGCAGGGCCGAGAAAATTTTATGACAATGTAAAGGAGCCTGGAGTGCTACATTTGTCCTATCAGCCACACCTGAATTTCCAGGAGATCAAGTTCAACCAGGGAAGGTGCGACACCTGGTAATGAAAGCCTGGCAGCAAGAAGCTGTGGGTGCACTGCCCACTCGGAGAGCTGAAGGGGAGAAAATGAGGACAAGATAGCAACTGCCACATCTCCAAACTCCTGGGAGGCCAAGATGGTTATAAAGAACCATGAATTCAGCCAGACAAACAAGAGAACTGCTGTAGTCTCCTACAGCGATAGGATCTTAGAGATGCTTTTGATCTCTTCTTGATCTCTTCTTCCCTCCCCTGTCAGTTCTCAATACGACAGGCCTCAAAAAGAAGTAGAGCATCCAGTGCATGACTCTCTCAGACACAGACATACACACACACACACATTCTCACTCTCTCTATCTCTGCTGCCTCTCTGTCTCTGTCTCTCCCCCACTCCCCCATCTTTAGTGGTGGAGAGAGAGGAGAAGAACATAGGCATACTGTGCATCCTCCCTGCTTGAAATATTCCTCAGGACTGATAAGCGCTAAGATGGAGAGGAACATAGATGAAATTAAAAGTAAGCATGAGGCTTCTGTTTTAAATTACATTGAAATTTAATCATTAAAAATGACTGGCGTAGAAGGGGCTTGGATAACACAGTCAGTTAAGTGTCTGACTCTTGATTTCAGCTCAGGTCATGATTTCAGGGTTGTGAGATCAAGCCCCATGTGGACCTCCATGCTCAGTGGGGGGTCTGCTTAAGACTCTCACTCCATCTCCATCTGCCCCTCCCACCCAGTTTGCAATCTCTCTCTCATGTGCTCTCTCTCTCTCAGACAAATAAATTTTTTTAAAAGATTTTATTTATTTCTTTGACAGAGAGAGAGAGACAGTGAGAGAGGGAACACAAGCAGGGGGAGTGGGAGAGGGAGAAGCGGGCTTCCCACTGAGCAGGGAGCCAGATATGGGACTTGATCCCAGGGTCCTGGGACATGACCTGAGGCCAAGGCAGATGCTCAACCAACTGAGCCACCCAGGTGTCCCAATAAATCTTTTTTTTTTTTTTTAAATGACTGGCATAGTTTCTCAAAAGTTTAAACGTGGTTACCATATAAACCATCAATTTTACTCCTACATAAATAATCAAGAGAAATGAAAACATACATCCACGCAAAACCTTGTACATAAGTACTCATAGTGGCATTATTCATAATAGTTTCCAAGTGGAAACAACCCAAACGTCCATCAACGAAAAAATGGATAAAGAAAATGTGACATATAGATATAATGGAATATTATTCAGCCATATAAAGAAATGAACTACTGATACACGCTAGACACAGGTGAATCTTGAAAATATTATGCTAAGGGAAAGAAGCCAAAATTCAGAAAGTGAGAATACCAATACATGCCTCTGGCATTGCTTTCTCATAAAGACAGTCAAAATGTTTTATAAAGAATAATTTATGTATTTTACAATTGATAAATATTCACTGAATGAACAAACATATGGTAATAGTGCTAGAAAATTAGAGATTAGCTGGAACTAGGCAAGACAATGGTAAAAAAGAAAGGACAGGAAGACTGAGTTCCTGAAAGAAACTTAAGAGAAAATAACTAGCAAATGGCTGTGAAATGCTCCACATATCAGGGGAGGAAAAAGTCACCTTTTAAAATACATTACTCTAAGCACTATAAATGTAAATGTTCAAACCACATTTTCACCTATTCATTTTTCCCCCAAATTCTCTTCTCCACTAATTGAGAGAGTGGAAATATGCCTAGGTTTATGCTAATGAGATAATCTATATACAGACTATCTGGTTCCGTATATTGAACTGCATCCCAAATACAAAAGGCTTCAGTCAATATGATTAAATGTTAGAAGCAGAACTCAAGGGATTCAATTCCAGTAATTCACTCTCCAACTGGGGTTGAGGAATAAGATAAGAAAACCAGGGCTGCTTCTCTCTGGGGTGGTCCAGTTCTCAAAGAAAATCCTTCAAGTCTCCTTTGCTATCATAATCATTTTGATAAGCTCTGAAGGAGCCCCAAAAGTAATTTAAACAAAGAGAAACAACATCCTACAGAGGTGAGCATTGTTTTTTGAGAATCTTTCCCTGTGAGTTCAGTGTTTTGACAGCACAGGTCACAAGTAAAAATAGTTATCTTCTGCTCTGAAGTTAGCATTACTTATATGAACTGACCATCTATTATTTTCTTCATTATTCAAGTAATAAAGTAAATATTATAGATACTTACAGGGTATCCTGATAGACAATGATGGAAAAAAAATGATGATGGTGATGATGATTCTAACAACAATACTTAATATTTAGTCAGGTCCTGTAAGTATTCTAGAAAAAAAGAGTATTCTAGAATCATTTCAGATATGCTAACAACTACCCTGTGATGTAGGTATTATCTATCACTTATAGTTAACTGATTAATCATTTAATGAAGTAAGTAAAAACAAATTTACCTAAGGCTTATAGCTAGTGATGGAGTCTGATCTGACCCCAGGCAGTCTGACTCGATAATCTACACAAAACAGCTGCCTTCAGCTGCTTTCTAGGGAAATGCCCATATTGTACAAAGTCAATTCTAGAGAAAATTACGAGGATGAAATCTCATAACTCTGTTCTCACTGGCTACCATGTCCCACCCATCAATCTCAAGGGTTTGTTTGTGGGTTTTTTTTTTTTTTAAGATTTTATTTATTTATTCGAGAGAGAACAGGAGGGAGGAGCCAAGGGAGAGGTATAAACAGACTCCAGGCTGAGCATAGAGTCCACTGCAGGACTCAATCCCAGGACCCTGAGATCATGACCTGAGCCAAAATCAAGAGTCAGACACTTAACTGACTGTGGCACCCAGGTACCCCAACAATCTTTATGTTTGTCCAAGACACTACCTGCTCTTCACCACAAGTGTCCCCTTCAGCAGCAACAGATTTTCTCAATCCTTCTGTCTACAGTCAAAAATGACCTGATGGGTATACACAATTCATGCTGAGGTAATAATGTATGACAGAAGGTCAAGTGCTTACCTGTAGTGTTTTACTTACCCATCATTTTTCTAGAGATTATGTCATAATACAAAATAGCCAATTACAGAAACCCCAGACAGAGTTGCAGAACTGTCAGAGGAAGACTTTTTGGTTAGGTGGTACTCTGGATTCCTTCACAATGAGCTACATCTAGAATGAGCCCTATGTTCACTCTTTAGCTCTAAATTCAATAAACCATGGAAGACAGGCACGTAAAAGCAAGGGAAACGGAAGATCTCAGGACAAAATCTATTAACACAGTGTCCTTAACACGGCTTGCTTGTCTGTATGTACCTCTCCAAATTGTATCTCTCATGACTTCTTGTCTGCTTTTCTCCCTTGCCCATAACATACTTCCCAACCATCTACCAAAGTGCCATGGCCTTCACCTTTTATTGTGCCACATATACCACCCCAACAGCTTGTAATAAAGCTGTATCATCTTTCAATTCTCAGTTCAACATACATTCTTTTGAAAACCTCTCCCTGAATCTTGAAGTGGTAATAGGTGTCCCTCCTATGGCCTCCAAAAGTAAATAGTTATTATATTGTATAGTGACTGCAGTAATCTGTAATAGCCACTGGAATTTAGCCCTGAATTCATGATGCTTCATATTATTACATCACCTGTGGCAGGGACTGCTCTTTTTCAATACCCATGTTCTTCTCAGCTCCCAGGATAAAGCTGGGCTACAAGATCAGCCCCCTTTGCACCTGGGTTTGGTCATGTGACTCAGTTCTAGCTAATGGAATGTGAACAGAAGTTCACTACACCTGGTCCAGCCCAACGTTCAATGCAATACTCCCTTTTATATCTGCCTTCTATTTGACAGGGAAAGGAATGACCTCATGGGGAATTTAGAAGCCAGAAGTTAAAATTATAAAATCTCTGGCAGCCTAGGTTTCTAAACACTTATTTGGAGCAGACCAAGAAGATCTCCTCCTCACTTACCTGGAATCTCTTTGGACTTTCTACCTGAGAAAGAAGCTGCTTCTTTTTAAAATTATTTTTTTGGAGGAGGAGAAGAAATATATTGGTTACAGAATTGGTTATATTACCTTTGTATTTCCTGGAAACTAGCATAACTAGAGGCACATTAGAAATGTATGTGATGATTTTTTTAAAAAATCAAGTAAATGAACAAGTAGAATAAGTATCTTAAATAAGATCTTTTTGTCATGCTAATATAAAAAGCTAACATGTATTTTATGCTTACTATGTGCTACCGCTTTCTAAGATCATTTACATAAATTAGTTAATTCAATCCTCTTAACAATATTATGACATGGGTACTATTATCATCTCATTGCACAGATTAGTAAATTGAAGCTTAAACCAGATTACTCACTACTCAGTGTATCATAATTAATATCTGGCTGAGTCAAGATTCAATTCCAAAAAACCTGACTCAAAGTCTATATTCTTAACCACTCTGAAATGGCTGCATAGAAGTAAGCAATTAAAAAAAAAAAAAACTTCAATGAAAAACAGAATAAAATAATATTTTGTATTAATAACATCATCTCTTGATATAATCATTTCTAGGAATGAGCTAAGATTTCCCATAAAATTTATGGTGACACACAACACCATCTTATAGATCTTTTTAAATACCAGGAGATTCAGTTGCTATATAGAAGGTCAGTTTGTGATTTTAAGGGTGAAATCCAAGTTTCAAGGTTCCTAACATTACCTTAAACACTTAATTAGGGTTTTGTCTTCTTCTTGCTCATATATTTTATTTATTTATTTATTTATTCATTTTTATTGTGTTATGTTAGTCGCCATACAGTGCATTATTAGTTTTTGATGTAGTGTTCCATGATTCACTGTTTGCATATAACACCTAGGGCTCCATGCAATCCATGCCCTGCTTAATACCCATCACTGGGCTAACCCATCTCCCCACCCCTCCCTTCTAAAACTCTCTGTTTCCCAGAGTCCATAGTTTCTTATGGTTCTTCTCCCACTCTGATTTCTCCCCCTCTATCTTTCCCTTCTCCTAATGTCCTCCATGCTATTTCTTATGCTGCGCAAATAAGTGAAACCATACGATAATTGACTTTCTCTGTTTGACTTATTTCACTTAGCATAATCTCCACTCCCAACCAAGTGCCTTAGAGATTTCTTGATTTCATTAACTCACAAGTTTCATTAAATATGTAAAATCAGAGCTTACTCTTAAATCAGTAATCAATTCTTGCACCGTTAGAGGTCAACCCTCAGACTATAATTCACTCAAAATCACTTTATTCTCTATAAGTTAAGAAAATTCAGTGTTTATATAATGTCATCTTCATCATGTCCAGAAAAGAACCCTCTCCACACAATCAGATCAATGTCTGTTCTAGACAATCTAGACTAGATTAATTGGGTTGGTGTCTGTTTGGATCTTAGTCATTTCATCAGGAGTTTCTCAGGCTGGCTTCTAAAAATTACTGCTTGGGATGCCTGGGTGGCTCAGTTGATTAAGTGTCTGCCTTTGGCTCAGGTCATGATCTCAGGGTCCTGGGACTGAGCCCCATGTTGGACTTCTTGCTTAGCGGGAGTTTGTTTCTCCCTCTATCCCCTGCTCATGTTCTCTCTTTCTCTCTCAAATAAATAAAGTCTTAAAAAAAAAAAAAAAAAAAGCAGCTGTGCCATTTAAAAAAAAAAAATCACTGCTTAACAAATTCTAATACCCCGGGTATGTCAAAAACACTCACAAGTATCACCAAACTAGAACCTTAGCTATTATTCAGGGAATGATATACTTTATGATGGAAGTAAAACAGATGGTTTCAAAAAAGCACTAGAATTCATCACTGGATTCATTTTCAAAATCTACACAACTGCCTTATATTTAGAATAAATACAATGATGATACTTTATCTCTGACTCAGCTGCTGCCCTCATGCTACAATATCTGTAATTAAGGTCACAGTCTTTTGTCATTATCATTAGTGAAAGATGGTCAAACAGATACTGTTGCCAAACTTGTTGTAAATCTGTTTTTAAACCGTTTTAAATAGTTATTCAAAGGAGTTAGGGGTGTTCAGGGTTGATGGAAGAAATTTTCTTTTTCTCAGATTCTCCACACAGTATAGTTTTAACTTTTTTTCATATACAAGTGGGAATTAATTTCAAAGATAAAAGAAGAAAAAATATAACCTAAAAACTGGAAAACTAGTAGAGATGAAAGGTGAAGGTGTAGATAAAAGAAAAACCTAATTGAAAAAATTATATTCATTAACAGAGGTTTGCAACATATTAGATATTATGGACTGAAGTGTCCCCCCTCAACTTATCACAACTTATAAAATGTTATAATAACTATGGGTATATTAATTCATTCTTTAAAATTGGGTACACACAATATTTTTCTGTGTTTTATTGTTGTTTTTATTTGAAAACAACTAAAATCAACTTTATTTTTTAGGAATACCATTTTTTTCAAGTAATCTCTACACTCAATGTGGGACCCAATGTGTGACCTCAGCAGGACCAACTGAGACAGCTAGGCACATCTTAACTTTATTTTTAAAATCTGTTCTGAGTAAAATCAGTATCTGTATGAGTGCAATACTGTAGAAAACGATTTGAAGAGAAAGCTTTGCCCTAAATGGACTAACATTTCTCCCATTTTAAAAATTATAGGATACAAAGAACTTTAGTTTGATTTATTTTAAACATGAAATAGTTCTATTTTGAGGTATACCTCTAATGTATTGCCTGAGGACCCTGATCAGGGGGTGGGAAGTCTTGTTTACAAATCAGGCACTGTCTCCAGAGAGAGGAGAATTTATAGGTATTTTGCCTTTTGCTCAAAAAGAAAATACAAGAAAAGTTACAGTGAGACTTTCTATGTTTTCAAACTTGTGCAGGTCGTAGAACATTTAGAAGGCAAGGTGCAATTTGAATAAAAATGTAAGACACCAATAGTGGGTTCAAATAATTAAGTATATAATGCACTAAATCAGATATATTAAGTCCTAGTAGAGATGAAAGGTGAAGGTGTAGATAAAAGAAAAACCTAATTGAAAAAATTATATTCATTAACAGAGGTTTGCAACATATTAGATATTATGGACTGAAGTGTCCCCCCTCAA